>NW_025935628.1:567874-596452 GCF_000764305.2 Hyalella azteca | reverse complement strand
CACCTCTATTGACCTTGTACAAACAAGGACAAAGAGGCCAGCTTTCCTTACCAAGAAGTCCAACATAACATAAGCTCTCAGGCCCAACAGTCACCCATGTGGCTGTCCTGTGGCTTTCAGTCCACCCAACGTGGACACCTTGAAAAGAAGAAGAAGAAGATGACCGTAACTCGGAAGGCAGTCGACATTTTAGGTTCCACAGCGACTGGGTCCTGGTTCTTAACAAATCGGATGGCGACTGAAAGTACAAGTACGTGCCCTGGTTTGTCTTGTTTATTTAAGATAGTTAGGTCATTACGTGTCATAATCTGCACGCAACGTTAGGTCGTCGAAACGTCTCCGGGTATTCAATATTGGGCTGTTCGTGTTTTACGAAGAAGTAGTGTATGTAAGCTAAGAATATTCGAAAAGTAAAATTACGGAAACGTTATTTATCCATCAAACTGTTTATATTCATTGGAGAAGCCTCTCTACAAAATATGCAAACAGTCAAAACGAAATATAGTGTATGTAGTGCTATACCTACTACTTTAGGACTACTAGAAACTGTTTTGTTACAGTATGAAATGGTTTTACTGTTCATTTTTTACCGGACTCGCATAGGGTTCTTTAGTGATCATCTGTCACATGCTGGCTCATAAAAATATTCCACTTAACACGTTGACTACGAAGTGGTAAATATGCGTAACACGAAATGTATTTCTCCAGGACGAAATGATGCATAATTCAGGTTGCCTAAAATCGGCCAAATCCGTGAACAAAAAAGGCCGATAACCCAATATATACTAGTTTATTTGTAGGTTCCGCTATAAAAATTCCATTTATTTTCTTTTTTCCAGTACTTAAAATTTAATTAGGAAGTACCCCTATCATAAATTATAGCCGACCAACGCAAATGAGAAAAACTAATTCACGGAATTTGTCCGGAAAAATAACCGTCTGGCAACCCTGTTTAAAAAAGTACAAAAAAATTAAATAATAATACAAGATGAAGCAATCGCAGTCAACGTGTTAAATCAATATCTATAATATTTTAGATGAGGTATTGATGTTCGATATGTACTGCCTGTTTGTAGACAACCGCCAAGACATAGTCTGTAGCTGTCAACGAATCTCAGAGCGACGAGTTCTGATCCCTTCATAGGAATGTTTTTTTTTTATAAGATTTTTTTACTTTTTTGTGGAGCCATCAGTCCCCAATCACCGTCTCGTTCTCTTATCCAATTTCCCGCAGACTTAATCCGATAACTGCCCCCCCTCCTTACGATTGCTCCACCCATCCCTCCCCCTTTCACCCTCCTGTTCCATCCTCATCCTTTCCTCTCTGTCCTTTCCCGAACACCTCTATACTCTACTTCATGTCCTTTCATGATCTTTATTTATTCCTGTTTAATCTAAATATCTCAATGGAGTTAACATACCGCTCTTAATAGCGTTATTTAACGCTCCTAATAGCGTTACATCGCTCTTGATAGCTTCGTAACGCTCTTAATAGTTTTAAAACGTCCTTTAATAGTATTATAACATTAGTAATAACGTTACAACGCCTCTATAATCGCGTTAAATCGCTCTTGATTACTTCGTAATGCTCTTAATAGTGTTAAAACGTCTTTTTAATAGTATTATAACACTATTAATAACGTTACAACGCCCCTATAATAGCGTTACATCGCTCTTGATAGTTTCGTAACGCTCTCAATTGTGTTAAAATGCCTTTTTGTATTATAACAATATTAATAACGCTAAGACGCCTTTATAATAGCGTTACAACTTTCACGATAGCGTTACAACGCTGTTAATAGCGTCATGATATGCGTTACAGTTGAGCAGTAGAAGTAAGGGCGCTGTGAGCCTCTCATGGAATCAATGCAACTCTGAAAAAGTTGGGCCCTCGTTACCCTCACATTGTTACCCTCAAATTGTCTTGCTTGAGCCGATGCTTGTTTTGCCACCGAGCCTCGTCCTGTACTACGAGGCGTCTTGTGTTCACGTTGTATTATACATTTTTATTTGTAAATAAACATTTTACTTTTTCCAATTTTCAATTTTTCCAATAGTCCAATTTTTTCAGAAGGAATGAAATTTTTACATATTTTTCTTTTTTGAATACATCAAAATCGAAGGTTATTTTTTAAACACATTATTTACGTGTTTCATGGAGATTATAAATCTTTGAAAGTTCTAGTATCAGCCATAATTGGAATATATACAACCGATAGATGGCGATGATGCGTGGCGATTGATTTATTGAAATATGAGAGTAATCTTGACAACGCTGAATTTCCTTGCGTTTTTAAAACGTTTTTCTTAGCTTAGCTTCGCGTTTGTTTGTTTGTTTGTTTGTTTGTTTGTTTGTTTGTTAAAACGTTTTTCTTAGCTTAGCTTCGCGTTGTTTTGTTTGTTTGTTTGTTTGTTGTTAACATTGACAACGAAAATTAGCCCACTTCTGATTGCTCTAGAGATCTGAAATTCGGCATGCAGGCTATTTTCGCCTAACAATTTCTACCTAAATTAGTTTAATTGAGTAAAGTATATATATAGTATATACATGTATATAGTATGACGTGCGGGCGCTGACGTTATAGACGAGCAGGCGCTGACGCTGCGTATCATCGATACGTACGTCAAGTCATACTTAATCAAGTCTTAATCGTTTTTCTTGTGGACTAAAAAGTAGAAAATAAATTATTGTTCGCCCCAAAAAAAACGTGGGTCGGGCTGTACGTTCACCATCAAATTTCCAAAATTTAAGTGTTGTGTGCTTATCGCTTTAATCATAAATCTGCCCGACACACGTTTTTTTTGGGGCGAACCATAATTTATTTTCTACTCTTTAGTCCACAAGAAAAACGTGGTTTTTTAAAAAGTTTTTTTAAGTATTTTATTTCCTATTTTTTATGTATGTTTATGTCTGTCACCCAACTTTGTTTATTTCATGCATCTCTAGGCTACGGACTCTGCTGCTGACATTTCATTCACTCATCGTTGTTATTTGATTTGTTACAAAGATTATAATATTTATTATACCGACTCCGATATATTTATATAAATATACTAAACATAGATGCTATAGAAAAATTGATCTATTAAAGACAATATAGTAAAGGTCACAATCTATGCTCGTTTAGTTCACGTTGAGTAAGACATTCCGCGCATTATTGTTTATGTAAAAATTATATATTTCCCCTACATCTAAGTTGATAATCTTTGCTGAGTTGCCGTATGTTCATTGACTCTGATGCGTATTATTGATGTTGTCGCTATTGCTTTGAACACATTAATTAGGCGAAAAAAATAATTAGGCGATTAAGTGATAATATCAATCAAATTTGAAAATAATCGACGCTATTTTGATACTTATTAATTAATATAATCGTTTTCTGTGACCTGCGTTAATAAAATAAGAGTTGCATTCACTGTCCGAATTTCGTATACATTATTGTGCGTCGATTTTTTCTTTGTATCATTTGGCTTCTCTTTCTTTTTTAAATTAGCATTAATTTTTATCTTCCTATAATACTCCTATATACGACCCTATAGATGAAAGTAATAAAAGTTAGATAAATATTTGGTATAACACATACCATCGAGGGCCGACGTTTTAATTCTGAAATCTTTAGGTGAGAGCGTGCAAGGTTCTACAAGAGAGTGCAAGGTTCTACAAGAGAGTGCAAGGTTCTAAAAGAGAGCGTGTATAGGTTCTACAAGAGAGCGTGCAAGGTTCTACAAGAGAGTGCAAGGTTCTAAAAGAGAGCGTGTATAGGTTCTAAAAGAGAGCGTGCAAGGTTCTACAAGAGAGCGTGCTAGGTTCTACAAGAGAGCTTGCAAGGTTCTACAAGAGAGCGTGCAAGGTTCTACAAGAGAGCGTGCAAGGTTCTACAAGAGAGCTTGCAAGGTTCTACAAGAGAGCGTGCAAGGTTCTACAAGAGAGCTTGCAAGGTTCTACAAGAGAGCGTGCAAGGTTCTACAAGAGAGAGTGCAATGTTCTACAAGAGAGCTTATATACAAGGTTCTACAAGAGAGAGTGCAAGGTTCTACAAGAGAGCTTTCAAGGTTCTACAAGAGAGCTTGCAAGGTTCTACAAGAGGGTTTTCTACCCTCAGAAGTGTCCGAAGCTTCACCCTTATATTCCTAGTAGAAGAGTCCTGCAGTCTTCATACAAAAACATCCTTCAGCATCCTATAAGTGACTGCAAGAGCCTTCCTTCTCCCCTTCTCCATAATTAGTTGCACGAAAAGGCCATCTTCCACCTTCCTAGGGGTGTGAAAAGGTCAATAACCTTCCCTTTCGATAGGTAGGTAAAGAAGGATTCTCCCCGTATATAATCAAAGAAAGATATCTTCCTTTTCTTGTTGGACTGTAAACGCATCTATTCTCATCCGACAGGAGAAGTGCAGGATACTTTTCTTTTCGTAGGTAAGTGCAGAAGGATCCTTTCCTCCGTATATGAGAGAAGAAGGATCCCTTCCTCTCTGTAGGTGAGTGAAGAAAGATCGTTCCCCCCTTCGTTGGTGCCTGCAGAAGGATCCCCCCGGCGGGGGTGGGGGCCGGCAATGCAGTTGTGGTGGTCGTGGCACAATCAGCTAATTGTGTTAGTGCTCCGACCACCAGCACAAACTTGTGCTGCTCGTCCACTCCTCTCATGCTGCTCTCTATTTCTCTCTCGCTCGCTCTCTCTACTTCCACCTCGCTCTCTCTACTTCCACCTCGCTCTCTCTACTTCCATCTCGTTCTCTCTACTTCCACCTCGCTCTCTCTACTTCCATCTCGCTCTCTCTACTTTCACCTCGCTCTCTCTACTTCCTTCTCGCTCTCTCTACTTCCTTCTCGCTCTCTCTACTTCCACCTCGCCCTCTCTACTTCCTCCTCGCTCTCTTTCCATCCTTCTTTCTTTTCTCTTTCTCTCTCTCTTACACTCTCTTTCTCTGCTCACTCCCTCTCTCTCTCGCTCTTCCTTTTCATCTCTTCATTATGCGTTCATCATATGTTCAGTGTTTCACGTTCACTTGCTCTCTCTTCATAATGCATATCATTCCTATACTTCCGTTCTTCCTATGTCTATAAACTTATATAACCTGTTCCCGATAACCTTATACACTGTATAATTCCTAATTAATTAATAATTTAATTAATATAATTTCGATAACCTTTTATAACCTATTCCTAATTTCGTTCGCTAACGCCAATGATCCCTAGTGCCGTTAACAATGCTATCACATTCAGCACCCCACATTCAGCACCCCGCATTCAGCACCCCACATTCAGCACCCCACATTCAGCACCCCGCATTCAGCACCCCACATTCAGCACCCCTCATTCAGCACCCCACATTCAGCACCCCGCATTCAGCACCCCACATTCAGCACCCCGCATTCAGCACCCCACATTCAGCACCCCACATTCAGCACCCCACATTCAGCACCATCTGTGCGGTTGATTATGGCTAGAGGAAGCATCAGGAATTCATGTTATGTTAATGCATGCCTCCCCTCACCCCATCCCCTGCACCCACCTTACCTCATCCCTTCGTCCCCTTTCAATCACTTCTCATTCACACACTTTCTCTATCCCTTCATTTTCTCTCTTTCCTCATTCAACCACAGCTTCCACTTCTCTTTAAAGAGTTTCAAGCTCTCCTTATCCATCCTCTCATCCTTCCTTCCTCCTCCCTTCCTCCTTCCTTAATCCACCCTTCCTCCTCCCTCCCATCTGCATCAATGATAAGCATCTCCTCTGATACCTCGCGTATTCATGCTAAGCACTCACTAAACGATTATAAGAACAATGACCATGCACCTCCGTTATCTATGCTAAACATTCACTAAACGATTATAAGAACAATGGCCANTTCTCCAAGGTCTCACACAGCTCAGTCCCCTCATTCTCCAAGGTCTCGCATAGCTCAGTCCGCTCATTCTCCAAGGTCTCGCATAGCTCAGTCCGCTCATTCTCCAAGGTCTCACACAGCTCAGTCCCCTCATTCTCCAAGGTCGCACACAGCTCAGTCTACTCATTCCCCAAAGTCTCACACAGCTCAGTCCCCTCATTCCTCAATATCTCACACAGCTCAGTCCCCTCATTCTCCAAGATCTCATACAGCTCAGTCCCCTCATTCTCCAAGGTCTCGCACAGCTCAGTCTACTCTTTCCTCTAAGTCTCACATAGCTCAGTCCACTCACTCCCCAAAGTCTCCTATAGTTTTGGCTAATCATCCCCAGTGCCAATATCTCGAAGTTGTCAAAGTGTGCCACTACCCAGAATGGGGAGTTGGGGGCTGCATGGGGAGGCTAGGGACTCCATCCCTATCTCGTCAGCGATGATGGATGTTGTCGTACCATCATAATCATCATCATTGTGGTCTGCCGGTTTGCGTGTTGCGCAGGTCTGCGGGTGTCGCCGTTGACTGCGTGGGGGTTGTAATCTTCTATGGCGAACCTCCTCTTAGGCCTATAGACCATAATCAAGTGGTCTGGGATTAATTCTTGGTCTGACGCATAAAAAGAAGCAATGCATCCTCAGCAGACAGCGCATCATTGCCATTTAAATCCCTCTCAAGCAAGCTTGTAGGGCCACATTGATCGCAACCAACGCTCGCAGGAACTAGTTCCTCCCTCGGAAGAATCTTTGAGCCAATCAGCTTGCCGTATTTCAAATCCTTTGAGCTCCATTTCGGCCAATCAGCGAGCCGTATTTCAAATCGAGGCTTAGCCAAGGCGGCGTCATCCGAGGGTAGCGAGGGAGACCCAATGTTTGGGTGTGCTTTCGAGGGAAAGGCGTGGCTGTGGTACCGAGGGTCATGCGTGTCCAATGCTCGTTACCATGAACAAATTAGGCCAGTATGCTGTAAATCTTGGCCAATGACATGGACATTTGGCGTATTTGGGGCGGAGCGCTGCTATTGTCGGGCCTAATTGCCCTTAAGTGAGCGCTAGCGAGAGGCGGAGTTCGCTACTTTTGCCCAATTGGCTGTGTTAAGGAGTGGTAGCCAATCAGGGTGTGAGTGCCCTAATGGTGCGCTGGTTTTCATTAGTGGTACAAATGGTGTGAAATTGTGAAGTGATGAGCGAGGTCACCACTTGCGCGTGGCACGTCACGCCGAGCACACGTGTACGACCCGACCTCGCCGCCGTACCCTTGCGTACCCGAGCCACGTGCTGCGTACCATTCTTGTTTTGTGTGTTGGTATCACAGACGTGATTCCTAAACTACGAATATTGATAATTCCCGAGTAATGCTATCACTTATGCAGTCGAGTTCCGGTGGAAAATGTTAGGACTTAAAAGCTCGTAGTGCGCGGTAAAATGACTTTATTTTGGTGAAATTATAAACAGGACTGTGCGGTTGTTGCTGAAAAAATTAGTTTCTTTCTGCTCCAACTAATGTGTGTGCAAAAACATATTCAACGAAATTCAACATTTTAAAATTTCAGTTGGATTTTACCGGAACTTTTCTTTATGATTAACAAAGACCAAGAAAACAAAAGACTTGTGGTTTGTAGTTAACCTGAACACACAGAATCTCGAAAATTTGTGGAAGAAAAAGTATGTCTGTTGTTTACAAACAGAAAGCATGGCATTGAGTGACAGAAAATCTTTTTGCATAGAATCCCTGTTGTCTCGTGAGGAAGGTGGGGGATCGCTCCCCAACTTCAATCCCCACCCGACGTTGCCCCACGACGTCGGCTTGCAGCCCCGACACCTCATGCTCCATTCCCCTGACATCTCCCCACCTCCACACACTCCCCAGTCCCCATCTATGTTCTCGCAGTCTCCAAATTCCCCAAACATGCACATGCAGCCCCAGACTCCTCGCCATTCTTCCCCAACCTCGTCCCTCACTTCTACCCTCACATCGTCAGCGGCAGCCGCGGTTCTGTTCAACAGATCTGCGCTACTCGCCAACAACCCCTCGAACCTCCCCTTCATTCCGCCCCATCTTCTTGCTCCCCATCATCCCCACCACCACAATCCCCACTTGACCTCTTCCCCTCACCACCAATCCCTTCTGTTCCCCGGGCTGCTGGAGCACCAAGCCCTCGCAGCCCTCAAGTCCAGCGCTGCCCTCGCACCCTCGGCGGTGGACTGGTTCGCGAGGGCAGGGCTTATGTACCCTCGCCTCCCGCACGACCTCGCAGGTCAGTCCCCAATTAATTAAGTGTACTTCCTCAATTATGTATTACTGTACACTACTCTGCATCATCAGTAAAGATTACAATGATGATCATTACCAATTAAGTGTACCTCCTCAATTATGTATTACTGTACGCTACGTAGCATCATCAGGAATGGTTACAATGATGATCATTACCAATTAAGTGTACCTCCTCAATTATGCATTACTGTACGCTACGTAGCATCATCAGTAATGATTACAATGATGAGCATTAATTGTTATGTTGGTTAACCATTACAACATGAGCTTCGATACCTGGATTCGTCCATGGAAGCACGGCAACTTTCCTCAAATGAAATGCAATCGGTAAATGTGGCCATTATACTTTTTCTATATTTACATTTCATTATTTCCTCTCCTGACGCAATCACTTGCAAAAAAAAAAGTAGACTTATCAGCGGCCAGTCATTAATCGGCGACCATCTTGCAGAGATATCCATGCAGCCAATGATCGTTTTATAGTTATTGTTTATCAATACAATGCACAATTGAATTTTGAAACTTATTTTTATTTCGACCATTATTTAGATGCAATCAATTGTTCTTAATAAAGAAGCCTATATATCAGAGTTGATACTGTAAATTCACGTTTCCATAAAGATTGGAAAATGTAATGTGTGAAGGTAGCTTGAAAATAAATGCTTCCTGGAAGCTTCTGTCTAAAAAATGAGAAACTAAATTTGTTTATTATTCGACCAAAAAATTACGAATAATTTCGACCTGTAATTTGCGACGAATATCGCATGATTAATGGCACCTGAACTCATCATTTGTTCAATTTATTTACTAATGATCCCGGAAAATCGTTTAATCATTTGACGATTCCGTCATAGATTAGTGCTCAAAAATTCTGGCTTGTATGATTCATGCGACGTGGTGAGTAATTATGAATCAACAGAGCCCCCAATTAAAGTGTAATTTAACTCGGCTTTTTTATTAGCGTTTCTTAATAAAGGTTCATTTAATTAATAGGGCTAATTAAGATTAAAGATAAGAAGGGGCTGACGGAAGGATATTCACGTACGTTCGTTATCGCGGCTATATGGAATGTGGATAAAAAAAGCTATAAATTGAGAGTTGATATCAACATTCTTATCTCTCTTGCTACAGATGATTTACATAACTAAAGAGTGAAGTTGACAACGTTATTTTGAATGTCTCTTGCAAGATGAAATGTATAAACTATGGTAGGAATAGCGCTGAATGTATAAACTATGGTAGGAATAGCGCTGAAGTTTCATATTCGAAACTTCAGCGTATTTTAACCAAAATTTATACGCGCATGTTTTGGTAGGAATAGTATTGTAACAAAGAGAATAAATATATAGGGGGAAATTAATTTATAGTTGAACAGATCTGAAAATGAAAAGCCGTAGAAGTATATATTACACGAGTAATAAGGTTAATACATCGTTGGCGGTAGGCTGTCTCAAAGTTCAGAGCCGATGAGCCCTCGCTATATACAATTTGGTGAATATTCCCGCAATTAATGTACCTTCTTCACATTCATTGTAATATTCGCTATTATCTACCCTCATATTCCCTGATACATTCGCGCTAGTATTCTTACCGTGACTATCTTGATGATGGAGCCGTGGAAAATTCTTACCGTGACTGTACCGTGACCACTGTAAAGTGGAAGCTTATTACCGTGATTGTGCCGTGATCACGGTACTGCCTAAGCTTTTTACCGTGACTGTATCATGGACACAGTAGCGTCTAAGCTTCTTACCGTGATTGTACTGTGATCACGGTACTGCCTAAGCTTTTTGCCGTGACTGTATCGTGGTCACGGTAACGTGTAAGCTTCATACCGTGACTACCGTGATCACGGTACCGGTGAAGATTCTTACCGTGATTGTACCGCGATCACGGTAGCGGGTAAGCTTCTTACCCTGACTGTACCATGATCACTTTACCGCCTAAGCTTTTTACCGTGACTATCGTGGTCACGGTAACGTGTAAGCTTCTTACCCTGACTGTACCGTGATCATTTTACCTCCTAAGCATCTTACCATGCATGACTGTACCATGATCATTTTACCACCTAAGTTTTTTACCGTGACTGTTCGTCCAAACTCCCGAGTTTACCGTGAGGTGTCAAGAGGCGCCGCGATAACATGATATGATTTTCTTCACCCCGGGGGCAATATTAAGGTCGTATCACCGCCGGCCGCTCATAAATCAGCCGTGATTTTAATATCAATATTTCTGCTGTTACGTTCGACTTACGCAGAGGTTAGCGCACTGGTGAGAGCGTACGCTTATCTCAATATGGAAGTAAATCTATTTATTGCTGCTTAAATTACGTGTTGGTTGATTTTGAGATGAGGAAAGACTTAGCGCTGCAAATTCAGCCATAGAAATATAAATTATATATATTTTTATTCTATATTTGAGTGGGGACAGTTCTTCCTGTGGTGCAGATGGTGCATAATGTGATGATGGTGCAGAATGTTTAATGATAGAGTTGGTGCTTGGATAGTTAGGCCGGATGGCTTGGCAATTTATAGTTTATATTTTTGAAGAGCTAATTTAATGTACAGGGTGCGGCGCGGGAACTTACTTATTTGAATTGCGCGCCACGTGGCGGCCATTAGTCCTAGGAAGGTGGCGCCATGCGCAATATGGTGCGCGGGCTATGAAGTTTTTCGTCCACTCAGTTCAGTTGCGACCATGCAGTGGTCTTTTGTAAAAAAGAAAGAATTAAAACGCTATCTTTAATACTTTTTACTTTGTGATTTTTTTAAAAGAGTAAGTTCCCACGCCGCACCCTGTACGTAGCAGTCCCAGCTTTGATGCGTGGTCTTGTGAGGGATAAATGTTACATAATTATTATGATGATATTTATTGTTGTGATGGTGGTGGCATTAATTGTGATGATGGTGGGCATTGTGAAGGTAGTGAGTGTTGTGATGGTGTGAGCGTTGTGATGATGGTGAGTGTTGTGATGATGGTGGGCATTGTGATGGTGGTGAGTGTTGTGATGATGGTGGGCATTGTGATGATGGTGAGTGTTGTGATGGTGGTGAGCGTTGTGATGGTAGTGAGTGTTGTGATGATGGTGAGTGTTGTGATGATGGTGGGCATTGTGATGGTGGTGAGTGTTGTGATGATGCATTGTGATGATGGTGAGTGTTGTGATGGTGGTGAGCGTTGTGATGGTAGTGAGTGTTGCGATGATGGTGGGCATTGTGATGATGGTGAGTGTTAACGCGATACGTGCTCACCTATATAAGTTCCATCACAGTTCTACCCATCAATTGCATATGACCAATAATTTGTTTACAGAATATCGTTCTCCGTATATGTTGATCCTCAAATTCTTACGAATTTTTTACTTTCTCAAGGAATTTCAATAAAAAAATATTATTATAAAATTTATATGTAATATTTGTATTATGTGCTTATAATATAAAATTGTATTAAAAACATATTATATACATATACATATTATATATAATATGTATAATATTTATTCTGTATATGATATTTACATGTTCAGCACATCAAATGAACCGGAAGCACAAAGCCGATATTTCTGCAAACCAATGTTAAATGAATCAAAATATAATATAAATTCTCATACGAGATCATACATTGAATACTTGCCTACACACGGTATTCGCAGCCACACATGTGTACAGTACGCATGTTCTCTGCCTCTCGTGTGTCAATACATACGCACATGTGTACAAGTAAAATTGTGTACATACGCACATGTGTACAAGTACAATTGTGTACATACGCACATGTGTACAAGTACAATTGTGTTCATACGCACATGTGTACAAGTACAATTGTGTACATGCACACACGTGTACAAGTACATTTGTGCACATACGCACATGTGTACAAGTACATTTGTGTGCATACGCACATGTGTACAAGTACATGTGTGTATATACGCACATGTGCACAAGTACATGTGTGTACATGCACACATGTATACAAGTACATTTGTGTACATGCCCACATGTGTACAAGTACATTTGTGTACATGCACACATGTGCACAAGTACATGTGTGTACATGCAGACATGTGTATAAGTACATTTGTGTGCATGCACACATGTGTACAAGTACAACTGTGTACATACGCACATGTGTACATGTACAATGTGTACATACACACATGTGTACCAGTACATGTGCATACATGCGCACATGTGTACAAGTACATGTGTATACATGCACACATGTGTACCAGTACATTTGTGTACATACGCACATGTGAACATGAGCATGCGGGCACATGAGAACTTACGTACACCATACTTAATTATCGCTTTATAAGAAACTGTAACTATAATATAGGTGGTGATGTTAATGATAATGATAGGTAACGATGATAGATACGGATAATAGGTAACAGTTATATAGGTAAAGGTGTTGGTAACGATCATAGGTGACGATGATAGGTGACAGTGATATTAAGCTATGACAGGCGACGATGATAGGCAACGATGATAGTTATGGATTATTGGTATTAATTATAGGTAATGATGATAGGCGATGATGATATTTAGAGATGATATTTAGCGATGATAGGTTGCGATTATGGTAATGATGAAGGAGATCGATGATCGAAACTGTAAGAGGTTGCTTTTCTATGCATTTCTTATATGAATGGTAATTTAGTATGACCTGAGGGATGGTTCAGTTGTAGCTGGATCCGAGGATATAGAGGAACAGCGTAAACTATTATTGAATATACTTTTGGATTATAGTTCGGCTTACAGTTTGGGATAGTCTAAGTTTATAAGTTGATGATTGATAACGATGACTATGTAATGATGACAGATATACGGTAATAGGTACCGGTGCTATATAGGTACAGTTTAATCTAATTTCTAGGTAATCTATCATTTAATAATACACAAAAATCAATTATGAACGACACATTTAGATTCAATTCTTATATTAAGTGACATTTTCTCTGAAACTGTGATATTTTTTTTACTTTACTTCCGGCAGAGACAAATTATATTTTTTCTAATTATTCAATTGGGAAATAGTTTATAATCAAAGATATATTGATAACTAATTTAAGCTGGCGACGCTACGTTCATGCGAGATGATGAATCAAAGTTCATCAATCATATATTCACGCGTCATATACGTATTGTAGCCCATATATCAATACTTATCCTTATATTCATATATTTGTTTGAAATCTATAGCGCGTTATCGCACTCTCCTCGCTCCACAAACACTCGGTAGATGACAGCTCTGATAAGACTATTCATTGTTCATTATTATTCATTGTTTTCTATTTTTATTGTTCAGCACTTCTAAACAATGGCGCGTGCCACGCTTCATTGTTTAGACACCCCATCGTCAAATTAAAGGCGGCGTAAAGGTGGCCAACGACCGTACAACCGTTGGCCAGCCGTAATTTTTAATTTCAATTTAACAGATCTTCTATGATAATCGCGAGTCCCCTCGCTTATTCACCCTCGTTAATTCACCCTCGTTTATTCACCCTCGATTGTTGCCGCACTTCACCCGTTGTTGTATGTCAGAATTTATAGATCGCTTCAAGGGTGCCTTTGGTTCTTTGTCGCTCTATTGGAGCCGTCTTTATTATCGTCATACTGAAGGAGAGCGTCAATTGCTAATTAAATATTAACCTTTAATTGGTGGTGAGTTATCCGCTTTTGATCGCTAATAATCAACTAAAGTCTAATTAGAATACGTTAATAAATTAATTCAGGTTTAATTATTATTTTACTTGACAGTTTTGTCTTACAGAAAAAGAGACTGTTTTTTATAGCGCATGGAAAATTAATCCTTTAATTATATAAAATTCGTCGAATTCTAGTGTGAATAACATTCATTAGCTATTAATTATAGCTACATATATAATACTCATTAGCTACATATATAATACTCATTAGCTCCTAATTAAACAACGAGCGATGGAGAAGACGGCAGAAAGTGGATGGAGAAGCGCTGCTGAGAGTAAAGGGTAAAGCTGTTAAGTGTAAGTGTAAATCGGTTCAGAGTAAAGGGTAACGCTACTGAGAGTACAGGGTAAGGCTGCTAAGTATAAGGGTAACGCTACTGAGAGTACAGGGTAAGGCTGCTAAGTATAAGGGTAACGCTACTGAACGTACGAGGTAACGCTGCTAAGTGTAAATGGTAACGCTACTGAGAGGAAAGAGTAACGCTGCTAAGAGTAAATGGTAACGCTACTGAGAGTAAAGGGTAACGCTGCTAAGAGTAAGGGTAACGGTACTGAGAGTATGGGTAACTCTGCTAAAGGTGAAGAGTAATGCTGCTGCGAGTAAAGGGTAACGCTGCTATGTGTAAGGATCGAGTAACGCTCCTGGGAGTAAGAAGTAACTCAGTTGAAAGTAAGGGTAACACAACAGAGGTAACGCTGTTTTAAGTAAGGGTAACACAACAGAGGTAACGCTGTTATATGTAAGGGTAACACAACAGAGGGTAACGCTGTTATAAGTAAGGGTAACACAACAGAAGGTAACGCTGTTATAAGTAAAGGTAACACAACAGAGGGTAACGCTGTTATAATAAAGGGTAACACATCAGAGGGTAACGCTGTTATAAGAAAGGGTAACACAAGAGAAGGTAATGCTGTTATAATAAAGGTAACACAACAGAGTGTAACGCTGTTATATGTAAAGGTAACACATCAGAGGGTAACGCTATTTTGATATAGGTAACACAACAGAGGGTAACGCTGTTATAATAAAGCTAACATAACAGAGGGTATCGCTGCTATAACTAAAGGGTAACACAACAGAGGGTAACGCTGTTATAATAAAGGTAACACAACAGAGGGTAACGCTGTTGTAAGTAAAGGTAACACAACAGAGGGTAACGCTGTCATAATAAGAGTAACACAACAGAGGGTAGCGCTGTTATAATAAATATTAAGGGTAACACAACAGAGGGTAACGCTGTTATAATAAGGGTAACACAACAGAGGGTAATGCTGTTAAATGTAAAGGTAACACAAGAGACGGTATCGTTGTTATAAGTAAAGGGTGACACAAGAGACGGTATCGCTGTTATAAGTAAAGGGTAACACAAGAGAGGGTAACGCTGTTATAATAAAAGTAACACAACAGAGGGTAACGCTGTTATAATAAAGGGTAACACTACAGAGGGTAACGCAGGCCGGGAGGACAGTTGAGTCTCTTTGTCCAGCTCCGACACGTAGCTCATTACGGGCACCGCTATCTCTTCTCCGTCACTGATACGGCTGATAAGGCCGACAAATTGCCCAATAATGCCCCAATCTTCATATCACTCTTCAAATAATTACTTCCCCTTTATTTTATTTGTAATCACTGACCTTATATTAACTACTATCTACTAATTAGTTCGGGATCAAAGGCACGCCAATCCGCTGAGTCTGAATAAAGGCGTATTAATTTAATCCCTAATTTTCTACACCGGAAATGGCGTAATCGTCCGTTTTTTGTGATTAAAAAACTTGTGTTGATGAGGGGAGACAAGTGAGGGGAGAAGAGGGGAGGGAGGGAAGGTTAATCCTCTTGAGGGTTTCTTCAATTAGGGATCAAAATTAGCCCTTTTGGTGTGAGGGCAAAACAAAGCCTCGTGCATCCCAGCAAAATGGAGGCTTCCCCTCGACCCTCGGCCAGGAGAACTGGAGGAAAGATTGGAGGGAGAACGTAGGGTGTGGGGAGGGGCGAAGGAAAGACTGGAGGGATTGGAGGGAGAACGTAGGGCGTGGAGAGGGGTGGAGGAAAGACTGGAGGGATTGGAGGGAGTGAAGAGAGAACGTAGGGTGTGGAGAAGGGTGGAAGAAAGACTGGAGGNCTGTCTCTTATACACATCTAGATGTGTATAAGAGACAGGGAGTGAAGAGAGAACGTGGGGTGTGGAGAGAGGCAGAGGAGGGATTGGAGGGAGTGAAGAGAGAACGTGGGGTGTGGAGAGGGGCGGAGGAAAGACTGGAGGGATTGGAGGGAGTGAAGAGAGAACGAAGGGTGTGGAGAGGGGTGGAGGAAAGACTGGAGGGATTGGAAGGAGTGAAGAGAGAACGTAGAGTGTGGAGAGGGGTGGAGGAAATTGAGATGGAACGAATGGACTGCGGAGAGAGAACAAGGGACCCGGTGGAGGGGCGGAGGAACCGAATTGAAAAAAGAGTGCATTGGTATAAAGAAGAGGAGGAATTGTTAAGAAAATGAAGTAAGTGATACGGAGATGAAGGGAACTGAAAGAATATGGAGAAACTGGATCCAAAATTCAAAGATTGCAGGAAGTGAAGGGAAGTAGGAGTGACTGCGGATAAGATTTTCGGATTGTATTTATTGTAATTGGTCGGTGGAGTTTGGAAAGAAATAACTTGTGTGGTCTTAACGGAGCAAGATAAACTGGCGAAAGGGGAGGGTAATGATCGAGGCTAAAGGCGGAAGTGTAGGCTAAATGGCTACAGCTGAAGGAAAGTGTATTGGGAGGGTAATGTATTAATTAGGATGCCTAAGGAATGACAGCAAGGGTGAGAGGAAAGATGGAATGAGGAAAGAATTCAGGATCGAGGTGGATTGAGGGCCGTAAGAAAGAGTAGAATTAGGCTACCTGTTAATTCCATTACATGCTACTTCCTTTATCGTTTCCTATTATTTCTTTCCTTCAACAATCAAGGTTAGTTTCATTAGCATGTTATAGTGTTATCATCTAGTTCATTGGCCAAAATTTGTCAGCCTTACTGACGATAACTGCTAGTTCTAATTCAGAATTATCTTCTGGTTTTTTAAGAATAATCTGCTAGTTGCTAACCCTAGTTGGCAATGCTGAACCAATAAAAATCTTTAGCCACAAAAATAGCCCGGCTAATATCTGCTATCCGCATTTTATCAGCCGAGCCTTCGAACTCCTTATTGGTTTTTGTGTTCCGGACACTCGCGGCCATTTTTGTACGAAGTGAAAATGTTGGCCCATGCTGCGTCATGTTGAGGCCGCATTCGAATCATATTACCAAATTTCATGCATGAATATGTTGAGGTTTCATTCACCTAATGTTGTCACATTCCATGCGCATGGTAGGGCCGCAGTCACATCATGTTGCCTCCACATTCTGTTTGCATGTTGTCTCAATTTCAGGCAAATTCTGTCTCAAATTCTGTCTCAAATTCTGTCTCAAATTCTGTCTCAAATTCTGTCTCAAATTCTGTATCAAATTCTGTCTCAAATTCTGTCTGAAATTCTGTCTGAAATTCTGTCTCAAATTCTGTCTCAAATTCTGTCTGAAATTCTGTCTCAATTTCAGGCAAATTTTGGGTTCGCTTTTGCGCCATGTTGCTAATTTTCATGCACATGTTATGCAATATTCAAACCACGTGCCACATCTCATGCGCCAGCTTAGAATTGAAGACCGAAGTTAACAAATTGAAACAAAACTTAGAATTGAACATAAAAGATCAGAATTGAAAATAAAATTCCTGGAATTTAAAAAATGTCTTAGAATTTGAAGAAAAATATTCGAATAGAAAACGAAATCTTAAAATTGTTCTCATTATTTGGTAGCATGATGATAAAACTTGGAGTGCATTTAATGTCCTTTTTAGCGCATTTTCTCATTTATGGAAAAAAGGCGCTATTATGCTCGTCATGTCCATCTGTCCGTGCGTCCGTCCGTGACTTCACGTTTTCGTCGACGAGAAAATGCGCTTTCTGTCACTCACTGCAGTGAGTACCGAGTTATATTTTTTCTTCTAGTTACGTACTTGCTCTTCGTATCTCAGAAACAATCAGTTTCATTGCTGAAGTGAACTCTAAGTTTCAAAATACTTTTCTAGAACACACATCGACATTCCATGTCCCCTTACACTGGACAGCCGCCCAAAAATGCGACTTGGCCACCTATAAGTCAGAAATGACCACCCATGAGCCAGACATAACCATTCTTTAGCCATAAATGACCACCCTCAAGCCATCAATGCCCACCAATAAGCCATCAATAACCACCCATCAGCCATCAATAGCTATCCTTAAGCCATCAATGACCAGCCTTAAGCAACCCATCAGCCATCAATAGCCACCCTTAAGCTATCAATGACCACCCATCAGCTAACAATAGCCACTCTTAAGCCATTAATGGCCACCCATCAGCCATACAATAGCCACCCATCAGCCATACAATAGCCACCCATCAGCCATACAATAGCCACCCTCAAGCCATCAATGGCCACCCATACGCCGCCCTTGTTATACGCAAGCCTATATAGCGGGTGTATCGCAGTGTTCCCGTGTATTGGTGTGTGTTCAGAACACCCACGCCCTGGCAAACACTTGCAGGCTGGCAGTGTTTGAACACTCAGAGAAATATGCGTGTGGTCGCCAGAAGAGTCTTGTAGGATCTGTTGACTATCTTATCGAGTCTTCAATGCCTCAGTGATCGCAAGACTTGAGTCTTTCGATCGTTGATCTAAGTTGATTTTTTAGAACGAAAATATCGTTGGTTTTTTGGGCTCGCAAGTCGAAGTCGTTCTTAGAACGTCCTTATTGCTGCTGTTATTAACCTACTTAATTATTTCTACTTCATTATTTCTACTTCATTATTTCTACTTCATTATTTCTACTTCTTTATTTCTACTTCATTATTTCTACTGCATTATTTCTACTTCATTATTTCTACTTCTTTATTTCTACTTCATTATTTCTACTTCATCATTTCTACTTCATTATTCTACTTCATTAATTCTACTTCATTAATTCTACTTCATTAATTCTACTTCATTATTTCTACTTCAATATTTCTACTTCATTATTTCTACTTCATTATTTCTACTTCATTATTTCTAGTTCATTATTTCTACTTCATTATTCCTGCACAGATTTCATCGTTATTTATTTTTATTTCTTTCACTGTAGCCTAAAAATTAGTATTAATTGATTCAATCATCTTTTATTAAATACCTCACAATGTTATAGACGCTGACTTTTTTCAATATTCGTTGTTCTTATCTGATTCACCATCGTTGTTGTTTATTTTGCGTTGTTGTAGTTGTTATAACAACGATAATCCAAATCAGAGGCCAAATCCTGAAAAGTGCGAAATAATCGCAGTTCAGCAGCGGTTCTCCATCAGGTTAACATCAACACTTGAACTGAGTTAACCGCCGGCCAGCCGATCATATTCATTGGCCACCTATAAAACGTGTGTAATTTTTAACAGGGTTATATGCATGTTACATCCATACTATTGAATAAGTTTTATCATTAAAAAAATTCGTTTGATGAAAACTGTCATCATTGTTTATTTATATCAAACATTAATAACGGCGTTACTCACAGATGATGGCCGTGACTATACGTGTCATTCACACAGCCATTTCATGTAACGGCCATGAGGTGTTACATTTGCATGGCCATTTCATGGGTATAACGAACATGGGGTGTTACTTTCACATGGCTATTTTACGGGTATAACGGCCATGGGGTGTTACATATTCACACGGGAATTTTACGGGTATAACGGCTATGGGGTGTCACATTTGCACGGCCATTTCACGTGTATAACGGCCATGGGGTGTCACATTTGCACGGCAATTTCACGGGTATAACCGCCATGAGGTGTTACATTCACACGGCAATTTTATGGGTATATGGCCATGAGGTGTTACATTCACACGGCAATTTTACGGGTATAATGGCCATGAGGTGTTACATTCACACTGCAATTTTACGGGTATAACGGCCATGAGGTGTTACATTCACACGGCAATTTTATGGGTATATGGCCATGAGGTGTTACATTCACACGGCAATTTTACGGGTATAACTGCCATGAGGTGTTACATTCACACGGCAATTTTATGGGTATATGGCCATGAGGTGTTACATTCACACGGCAATTTTACGGGTATTACGGCCATGGGGTGTTACATTTGCACGGTAATTTCACGGGTATAACGGCTATGGGGTGTTACATTCACACGGCAATTTTACGGGTATAACCGCCATGAGGTGTTACATTCACACGGCAATTTTATGGGTATAACGGACATGAGATGTTACATTCACACCGAAATTTCACGAGTATAACGGCCATGGGGTGATGTTTCATTTGCACGGCCATTTAACGGGCATATAACGGCCATGGGGTATTACATTTGCAAGGCAATTTAACGGATAAAACGGCTATTCATGGCAATGGAGGATGTTAGAATTAATCGACCATTTAATAGGCATTATTTTGCTCTGGAATATTTTCCTTTGAACGTAAATGGTATGTTTTCATTGATAATTGACCGTCCTCACATCGAAAGAGTTAGATTTTATTCCTTAATGCCGCTGCTAATGGGTACAAAATTACCTAATACTGTTGCTATTGTGGACAATATTGGTCACCACTTAATAGTGCTGTTAATGAGATCAGCGTTAATGGGTTGCCACTTAATGGCACAGCTTATTAGAACTACATGAAAGGTTTAAATTAAATAGTCCTGGCAATGGGAACAACGTTAATGGGTTGTCACTTAACATTTCCGCCATTGGGAACAATATTAATGAGGTACCACTTGATAGCGCTAATAGGAACAGCATTTATGCATGGGATACCACTTAACAGTGCTGTTAATAGGAACAGCACAAATGTGTTATCCTTTTGAATCCGCACCAACAATTTAAGCGTCGATATGCGAGAGAGCTGCCCAGCAGCGTAAAGAGGTACAGTGGGGGGAAATAAATATTCGTACACTTGAAAAATCGTATTTTAATGTATGTAAGTACACAAACTTAACAGGAAAAGTGATCTAAATTATGTATAGAGACGTAGAAGTTAACATGTTGCATTAATTTTTGTTGCATTGAGATTTAATTTCTATTGATGTTATTTTTGAATACAATGCGTCTCTATACATAATATAAATCACTTCTCCTGTTCAGTTTGTGTACTTACATACATTAAAATACGATTTTTCAAGTGTACGAATATTTATTTCCCCCCACTGTATATATAGAAGTCTTACCGATCAGTTCATGTTATAATATTTCTAGCTAAATTCAACAAATTAACAAAGCCTAAATTTAAAATTTTATAAGTTAAAGTTAACTGTTGCTTAGTTAAAATAAACTAAGCCTGGGAAAATGTAGTCATGTCTGAATTTTGTGGGTTATTTCTGGGCAAAATATACCATGCAGAAACGTAACTTAGTCGAGATTTAGACATACATGTATTTCTATTTATATAAAGCAAGAAATTTTTATGAAGATTGAGCTATATTCTATTTCAATTTATGAATAAATCATATATAAAAATTTGCCATAGTCACATGTTTTGTTTTCTACGTGAATATTTTCAGATAAAATAACTAATAATTTGTGTCGGTTAATATCAAACTGTCCGGACTCAACAGCGCCGGCTTTTGTTCCCCTTCATTAACCCGTATTTGAGTTATGTCAATAAACTCAATATCATAACAGCTGTATTTATGGTCTGAAAATTCTAAGTCTCAAGTTTAAAAGCTAACTATGAAGCGCTACCGCAGCAAAAACGGACATTGTGCCGGGTATATACTTTGATCCATAGTTAGTTTTGGTGCCAAAAACACACTCTTCAGATAAAAGATTGATAGTATTCTAGCACTGATAATTATGTGCAAGCAATTTGCTATCTCACGTTTAACAGAAAAACACGAAGCGCTACCGTACAGGCCATTGTGCTGAAAATATACTTTAAGCCATAGTTAGTTTTGATTTCAATAACACACTCTTCAGATAAAAGATTGATAGGTTTCTAGCACTAATAATTATGTGCAAGCAATTTGCCATCTCACGTTTAACATAAAAACACGAAGCGCTACCGTATAGGCCATTGTGCTGAAAATATACTTTAAGCCATAGTTAGTTTTGATGTCAATAACACACTCTTCAGATAAAAGATTGATAGTATTACAGCACTGATAATTATGTGCAAGTAATTTGCCATCTCACGTTTAACAGAAAAACACGAAGCGCTACCGTACAGGCCATTGTGCTGCTATAGAGTCTCATTAGCGGGCAGCGCTACCAGTCTTGACTCAAGACACACATGCAGATCAAGGCTCAATTTCTTGAACACACATGGAGAGATGGAGTGGGCATGGTTAGTGGGCGAGATGTGCACACTATCATGACTAGACTCAACCCTCTAGTGCTAAATCATGACTCTGCACTACATTGTTCACTAGCCCTGGGTTTGGTTTGCTGCCCACAGGTCATTAAGCAGCGCGTAAATGTTGGTTTGGATAATCTGATACACGGTAAATAGGGAAAATGGGTACGATGTGTGAATATGAAGTGATAATTGTTTGAAAATTGGGAAAATACTTTTTAATTAAAATTTCATCGCAAAGTGTGAAGGCGACGAAAGGTAAAAAATAGTAATTGTAAATTTGAGAGGTAAATAGTTGCGTAAAGTCAGACCATGCGGTACTTGACTTTTTGAATTTAGACCAAAGAAACTGCGTAAAATCAAGACACGCAAGAACAAGGCGAAGCAATTAGGACTGGTGGTGGAGTGAGAGTTAGGGGTTGTAGCGTTAGCAAGCGTAAGACTGGTGGTGGAGTGAGAGTTAGGGGATGTAGCGTTAGCAAGCTTAGGACTGGTGGTGGAGTGAGAGGTGTTGTAGCGTTAGCAAGCGTGAGACTGGTGGTGGAGTGTGAGGCGTTGCAGCGTTAGCAAGCTTAAGACTGGTGGTGGAGTGAGAGGCGTTGTAGCGTTAGCAAGCTTAAGACAGGTTGTGGAGTGAGAGGGGTTGTAGCGTTAGCAAGCTTAGGATTGGTGGTGGAGTGAGAGGCGTTGTAGCGTTAGCAAGCTTAAGACTGGTGGTGGAGTAAGAGGTGTTGTAGCGTTAGCAAGCTTAGCACTGGTGGTGGAGTGAGAGCTAGGCGTTGTAGCGTTAGCAAGCTTAAAACTGGTGGTGGAGTGAGAGGCGTTGTAGCGTTAGCAAGCTTAGCACTGGTGGTGGAGTGAGAGGCGTTGTAGCGTTAGCAAGCTTAGGACTGGTGATGGAGTGAGATGTCTTGTAGCGTTAGTAAGCTTAAGACCACTCTTCATACAGATGTATAAGCTCAGGTCCGTTTATTTAGCTGTATAATTCCAGATCTGTTCATTCAGATGTATAAGTTGAGTTTCGTTCATCTAGCTGTATTAGTCCAGCCCTGTTCATTCAGATGTATAAGTTGAGTTTCGTTCATACAGCTGTATAGGTCCGGTTACAGATGAGAACGTGAGCGCAGCTGTAGGACGAGGATGAGATGATGCTGCACTGAAGCTGTACATATATATTATATAGTTGCTTGGGGTCAATCACTAAACACAACTTTGATTGTATTGTTGTATTTTAACTATCGATTCTAAGTGACGTTGAATTAAAACATTAGCTACAACAATGTATGAGTTGTAATCAAAGTTTATATATATGACGGTAATTTTGAAACTAAAATTGCTTCCATTCTTACGTGGCAGAATTTCTTACTTGAAGGCGAGAACAAATTTTCAACCATTATTGCGTGTTTGAAGCTTTCTTCATTACAATTTATTCTATATACTAGAAACATAGAGTAGAATATTAATTTTTGCGGTAGAATTATTTTGCTAATGTGTGGGTCAACTTGACTCAGTTTGGCCGGGCAGAAGGGCATACCTGCATGTGCTCCGACAGTTCTTTGCTCGGGCTGTGGGTAAGAAAGTGTCACTATTTGGTCAACACGATCCATTGATTTTTCTTAGTATACTCTACACCCTCTCACCCCAGCCCTCCACATTCAGTCCCTGGACATCCTCAACTACCCTCAGACCCTCACATCAGGAGGGGTATCTCTCGTTTTGCTGAGGTGATGGTTCTAATTCCCCTCATTTTTTCTTTATTTTCACTCCTACCTTCATCACCATGACACCCATAACCTCAACCTCACCCTCAGTCCAACCCTACCCTCACCCCCATTGCACCCTTACCCTCACCCTTACACGCACCCCTTCTATTTTCACCCCTACCCTCACCACCATTGCACCACTACCCTCACCACCAGTACAACCCTACCCTCACCCTCATTGTACCCTTAGCCTCACCTTTACACGCACCCCCTCTCTAACCTCACCCTTACACGAACCCCCTCTCTACACTCACTCTTACACGCACCCCCTCTCTACCCTCACTCTTACACGCACCCTCTCTCTACCCTCACTCTTACACGCACCCCCTCTCTACCCTCACTCGTACACGCACCCCTTCTATTTTCACCCCTACCCTCATCACCATGACACCCCTAACCTCACCATCAGTCCAACCCTACCCTCACCCCTATCGCACCCTTACCCTCACCCTTACACGCACCCCTTCTCTACCCTCACCCTACACGCACACCCCCTCTACCCTCACCCAGACGCGCACCCCCTCTCTACCCTCACATGGGGAGCGCACCTCTCTAATTATGTTTGTGTTCTAGCGAAGCTTCCCTCAAAACTTTGCCCTCGTTTGCCCGAAACTTCCCCTCAAATGGCAGCAAATGAGGACACAGTTGAAGAAAAACAACCCACGTCAAACTTGTGCAAAACCTGGCACGTTTTGAGCCGGCAGGATGCGTGCACGAATACTGGCATGTGGGCCTGCACGAATACTGGCAGTGCGTGGCCTACACGAATAGTGGCATTTGTGGTCTGCACGAATACTGGCATGCGTGACCTGCACGAATACTGGCATTGCGTGACCTGCACGAATACTGGCATGCGTGGCCTGCACGAATACTGGCATGCGTGGCCTGCACGAATACTGGCATGCGTGGCCTGCACGAATACAGGCATGGATGGTCTGCACGAATACAGGCATGCGTGGCCTGCTGAACGCTGCCTCAATCCATACGATTTGTGTGGACTGAACTGAATTTTACTCTAGCTAAGTTTTGCGAGCATTAACTATTATTATCGCGGCCTGCAATAATTTTTATCGGTCACTGGAGCGTTACTAGTTTATATCAATTATTAGGGCGTTACTCATTTTTATTAATTACTAGTGGTTTACTCATTTTTAATAATTATAAGCTAGTTATTTATTTATAATTATTACTATTACGTTGCTCCTTCATAGTAATCATTAGGGCGTTACCTATTACCATTAATTACTAAACGTTACCATTTCACAACTTCAACGGCCCCGGCCGTCATTACCTTTAAAAATCGTCATTACCTTCAGAAATAACGCAAGTAATGAAAATGCTGAGCTGAGACCCGCCTGAGAGCGCGTCAAGCGAAGACCTCTCGGCCATTTTTCGTCTGCCGCGCCTCTTAATCTGCCTGTCTTTATTGTTCGTCTGCCGCGCCTCTTAATCTGCCTGTCTTTATTTTTCGTCTGCCGCGCCTCTTAATCTGCCTGTCTTTATCCTCTGGATCAATGGTTAGCTGTTGATCTCCTTAAGCCTAAAGCTTTTGCAATTAGGCGTTTGGCAGCGCGCAAATTCCCTGGAAAAATAGGCTGTAGATGAGGCTAAATTGGAAGAAAGTTGTTATTTTGGACGCGAGCTCTAATGAGGTTACGTCGCCAGACTTTCGCTCCCTCAACGTTATTTTCAAGGTTTTTTTCTGTGCTGGAATATCAAAGGAAATTAGGAGATAATTATTTGAGTGACGAACTTCATAAGGCGATGCCTTGATGAGCAGCCAAAGTCTACGGAGACTCGATGCCACGTTTACTGATCGATGAGTTTTTCAAGTGTGGCTTGATTTTCTAAACTTTGTGTCTTAATTTTACTCGAGTTTAGGCCGTTAGAAGAGCATTTGTTTCATCATTGCGCGGTTCACGTGTGGCTTGATTTCTCCCACTTCGTATCTTGATTTTGCTCGATTTTGGTCCATCAGGATGGCATTTGTTTCATTTAGTTCTAATCGATTTGTGGTCCACGTAGGGTTAATTTGCTATGCGTCATGTGTTGATTTCACTAGTTTAGCACTCGGTTTATGAACTCTTAAATTCCTGACTTTGAGATTTATCTTGCAAATCGTACATGTATGAGTTCTTCATGGATCGGCTCATAACAAGTTATATAGTTTGTTCTAAACGTTTGAGCCAATGTTTTAATTACATATTTATTCGAAAGAAAACTTAATGCTTCCAACTTAAATGCTTCTAGCTACTCTACCCTGTACAGGTAACCAGACAGCGCACCGCTGGCAGTGAAACACAGTGTAACACAGAACGTATACTGGCAAGCGTGAACGAGGTTCAGCAGTCTGCATATGACGAGTATAAAAGGCATACTGACAACGATGTCAGATACATCGCATATCAGCTATTATTCGCTCTATTATGGTTCCATAGAGAGTTGTGCATCTTAACTCTACACATACCCTATTCACAAATGAACATGCTTGAGTTATAGTTGGAGGATAGTTCTTCTCTTGACCTGTGAACAAAATGGTTAATCTCATCTCCATAATTTGTTCGCACTGTCTGCCATTCATACGTTCATCGTTCGTAAGACTATACGATCAGTTATATCAATTATATATTCGTACTGTCTGCCATTCATACGTCCATCGTTCGTAAGACTTACGATCAATTATATCAATTATATGTTCGCACTGTCTGCCATTCATAAGGTGATCCATGGTTCCGGGCGAGTCGTTCATTGTTAACGCTCTTTTGGGCAGACAAGATAAGTTTTTTTTTTTAAAAAAAAGGAGGTACACGAGGGGTTCTTTCCTTTATTTTTAACTTGTAAACTGATAAAACACAGACAAACTTTTTACAGGCAAGTACAATATTCTACATCTAATAATGCCAAATTTCACTTATGAATAATTTAGGGGATATAATCAAGAGAGAATAGCAGACATTCCAGCCGTCAAGATTGCGACTATACGTGCCATGGTTGCGAATGCGGACAATGGCGTGTGGTACAAGGCTGGGAATGGTATTTGAAGTGGCTTATAGGCGGCCAATAAATGGCATTTGAAGTGGCTTATAGGTGGCCATCAAATAGCATTTGAAGTGGCTTAAAGTTGGCCAATAAATTGCATTTGAAGTTGCTTATAGGTGGCCAATAAATTGCATTTGAAGTTGCTTATAGGCGGCCAATAAATTGCATTTGAAGTTGCTTATAGGCGGCCAATAAATTGCATTTGAAGTTGCTTATAGGCGGCCAATAAATGGCATTTGAAGTTGCTTATAGGTTGCCAATAAATGGAATTTGAAGTTGCTTATAGGTTGCCATCAAATAGCATTTCAAGTAGCTTATATAGGTGGCCACTAAATGGCATTTGAAGTGGTTTCTTTAGGGAGTAACTTCAATTATTCAATTGTTTTTATTTTTCAGAAGATCTTTCGTTGTTATTGAATTCATGTCATTTTCCCGTTTCGAAACTAACTTTCTTATTTTTCAACACTTCTCTTTAACGTCACTTCTTGTTCTTTGTTTGTTTGTTTGTCTGTCTGCTACAAATAAAAATCGACATTTAACACAATTCTACGTCTCCAGTCGATCTAAAATTTTGCTTACTTGCGTAAAGTGGGAGACAATGTATGAATCAATTGACAGAATAAATAATTTCGAATATGTAAAAATTTATCTTTTTGATATTAAAAAAAAGGAAGAAATCATTTTATCTGCTACAAATCTTGTAATCTATATGTAACATACTTCTACCTGTCCAATCGATCTGATATTTTACTCGCGTAAAGTTGGAGGCAATGAATGAATCAATTGCAAGAATAAACAAATTTTGTAATTTTTTTTTATAATAATAATTAACTTTACAAATTAATTTTTTAATATTTGATAATAAAATTAGAAATTCATTGTACATGTGTAACATCGGAGACACTGGATTCCTTAGAAGGGTTGTCTTTAAAAAGTAATTTTTAGACGCATATTGTTACTACACTTCTCTTTAGCTTCACTTCTTGTTTGTTTGTTTGTCTGCTACAAATATTATAATCGATATTTAACACACTTCTACCTGTCCAATCGATCTGAAACTTTGCACACTCGCTTGAAGTTGGAGACAATGCACGAATAAATTGGCAGAACAAATAATAAAAAAAAAACTAAAATAGGTTTTTTTCGAATAGTTAAAATATTTAAAAATATTTTTTTTTACAATAAAATATGGTTCCCCTAGGTTCCCCTGGAAATACTTGTTAGAAAAAAGGTGCCCAGTGAAGCTATTATAAGGGTAACCTTATTTCGACTTAAAAATAAATTAAAATATTCATTGTACAGGGTGAACCAGAATTAAGTAACCCTTTTAATTTGTTAATAAATAAAAAACTAAGAACGTTATGACGTTGAAACTTGTTTTATTTAAAAGAAGAACATTTTTATGGTAATATTGTATCCTAGTTTTTAAATATAATATCTTTTAAATGCCCACCACAATTGTTTTGACAAAATAGGGCTCTTCTCTTCGTTGCTTTCATAACCTTCATTAGT
>NW_025935628.1:564100-567207 GCF_000764305.2 Hyalella azteca | reverse complement strand
GAGGGGAGGAAGAGTGAGGGGAGGAAGAGTGAGGGGAGGAAGAGTGAGGGGAGGAAGAGTGAGGGGAGGCAGAGTGAGGGGAGGAAGAGTGAGGGGAGGCAGAGAGAGGGGAGGAAGAGTGAGGGGACGCAGAGTGAGCGCAGGAAGAGTGAGGGGAGGCAGAGTGAGGAAAAGCAACTGTGAATGAATTGGCAAGGCAAGGTAGAATGAAGGTGAGAAGAGAGCCTGCAGGCAGAGTGAGAGAATTCATATTTTGGAAAGGTGAGTGAGGGAAGGTAGTGTGAGTGAAAATGGAATAATGGAAAAGTAGAGTGAAAGGAGGTAGAATGAGAGAAGGCACAGTGAGGAATATAGAGTGAGGGAAGATAGAGTGAGGGAAGATAGAGTGAAGGAAGATAGAGTGAGGGAAGGTAGAGTGAGGGAAGGTAGAGTGAGGGAAGGTAGAGTGAGGGAAGGTAGAGTGAGGGAAGCTGGAATAGTAAAGACATGCTGAGTGCGGGAAGACAGAGTGAAGGAACGCCTACAGAGGGAAGGCCGAGGGGTCGGGACACGATATTGATCCTAACTGGCCACGACACGCGCGGAATACTGATCAGTGGACCGCCAAGTGCTTGGGAGCTGGGACCCCTGGGACCAAAAGTTCGGGAGCCAAATGCTGGGACTTAAGGTACGGTGTGACATGCTGGGACTTGCCACAGCGTGACATGCTAAGACTTGAGGCACAGCGTGACAGGCTGGGACTTAAGGTACGGCGTGACATGCTGGGGCTTAAGGTACGGCGTGACAGGCTGGGACTTGTGGCGCAGCGTGACAGGCTGGGACTTAAGGTACGGTGTGACATGCTGGGACTTATGGCACAGCATGACAGGCTGGGGCTTAAGGCACAGTGTGACAGGCTGGGACTTAAGGTACGGTGTGACAGGCTGGGACTTAAGGTACGGCGTGACATGCTGGGACTTGCCACAGCGTGACATGCTAAGACTTGAGGCACAGCATGACAGGCTGGGACTTAAGGTACGGTGTGACATGCTGGGACTTAAGGTACGGCGTGACATGCTGGGACTTAAGGTACGGTATGACATGCTGGGACTTGTGGTGCAGCGTGACTGGCTGGGACTTAAGGCACAGCGTGACTGGCTGGGACTTGAGGCACAGCGTGACAGGCTGGGACTTAAGGTACGGTGTGACATACTGGGACTTAAGGCACAGCGTGACAGGCTGGGACTTGTGGTGCAGCGTGACAGGCTGGGACTTAAGGCACAGCGTGACAGGCTGGGACTTAAGGTACGGCGTAACAGGCTGGGACTTAAGGTACGGTATGACATGCTGGGACTTGTGGTGCAGCGTGACAGGCTGGGACTTGTGGCGCAGCGTGACAGGCTGGGAATTAAGGCACAGCGCGACAGGCTGGGACTTAA
Organism: Hyalella azteca; assembly: GCF_000764305.2. Lineage (NCBI taxonomy): Eukaryota > Metazoa > Arthropoda > Malacostraca > Amphipoda > Hyalellidae > Hyalella > Hyalella azteca. Next base: position 565,789 of record NW_025935628.1, on the reverse strand, counting down.
GGTACGGTGTGACATACTGGGACTTGTGGCGCAGCGTGACAGGCTGGGACTTAAGGTACAGCGTGACAGGCTGGGACTTGTGGCGCAGCGTGACAGGCTGGGACTTAAGGCACAGCGTGACAGGCTGGGACTTGTGGCACAGCGTGACAGGCTGGGAATTGTGTCACAGCGTGACAGGCTGGGACTTGTGGCACAGCGTGACAGGCTGGGACTTGTGGCACAGCGTGACAGGCTGGGATATTGGACACGGCCCCAATATATACAATAATTTGTATATATTGTATACAAAAGAATAAATTATACAAAATAATTGGATTCTTCCAATCGAAGTTTGCTGAAGGTAATCGCTGAACATTTCCAAACCACTTGCGATACTATGTTTATTTTAATAACGGCATTTCACGCATTAAATAGAACAATATAATAACAGATGCTGTGAAACTAATCACTGTTACATAAATTTAAATTCGTTTCCTCAAGACTTGATTTGCAATTAGACGGCGGCCAATATTCGCAATAAAATCTCAGCCGTTATATCAATAATAATTTGGGGCAGAAATTAAATTAACTACATATTGCGAAAATAAAAAGCTAATAGAAAAAATAATGTAAATTAAAAAGTGAATTATTGGACAAGAAAACAGCGCCGAAATCAAATGGAAACGCCGAAAAATGGAAATGAAACGCCGGGAAAATCAAATGTAATAAGCAGTGAGTCATAACAGCGTTGTACTGCTATCAAGACTAATGAAACAAATGTAATTTGTCGTCAGTAAAACGGCATTATGCCGCTAAAAGGCGTAAATAAAACTAATGTTATTTGGTGGCCATAAAACGGCCAAAACGCAGCCGTTGGCTCGAGTTGGTTTGATGCGAGTGCCCAGGCTGAGCTTGTTAATTTTAAGCGCCTGGGTTACGACTGAATTATAAAGCCTGGATGCCGGCCAGACTTTAACGACGGGGCCACACTCCATGATATTTGGATAGCATTAGGCCTTATATGGCCTAATGTGAGGGTAGAGGAGTGAGGGGATATATTGAGGGGGTACTGGTTTAGATACGTAACAAGAGCTCGTCAATGATGATGGTTAGAGGAGTGAGGGGATATATTGAGGGGGGCACTTGTTTAGATACGTAGCAAGAGCTCGTCAATGATGATGGTTAAGTGGAATGACTTGGGCTGTAATCTGAGAAGCTGTGCATATTCATTAAAGGCGAGTTGAAAATAACTTTAAATACCAGAGAGTGGTACCAGAGAGATAAATACTTTAAAGATGGTACCTTTAAATACCAGAGAGATAAATACCTTTGATCAGGTGATGTGTAGAGTTGGAGAGATGTGCGTTGTAACGAACAGGTGATGTGTAGAGTGGGAGAGATGTGCGTTGTAACGATCAGGTGATGTGTAGAGTGGGAGAGATGTGCATTGTAACGATCAGGTTATGTGTAGAGTGGGAGAGATGTGCATTGTAACGATCGGGTGATGTGTAGAGTAGGAGAGATGTGCATTGTAACGATCAGGTGATGTGTAGAGTGGGAGAGATGTGCATTGTAACGATCAGTTGATGTGTAGAGTGGGGAGATGTGCATTGTAACGATCAGGTGATGTGTAGAGTGGGGGAGATGTGCATTGTAACGATCAGTTGATGTGTAGAGTGGGGAGATGTGCATTGTAACGATCAGGTGATG
>NW_025935628.1:516257-563740 GCF_000764305.2 Hyalella azteca | reverse complement strand
AACTACCCTCACTCACAACTACCCTCACTCACAACTACCCTCACTCACAACTACCCTCACTCACAACTACCCTCACTCACAACTACCCTTATTTGAGTAGTTACTCCCAATTTTGGGGGTTACCCTTATGTTTAATAGGTCAAATAATAACATTAAGTAGGATTAAATGATAACATTATTTGACCCTACTAAAAATCTTTGGTATGGTAGCACCCCAAACGTCAATATTCAACCATTAATGGTATGTGCATCTTGTCATCCCATTGTCCGTATGTCAAGTTTAGGAAGTCATCACTCATGGTCACGCTGATGCGCCGCCTTCAACGTCCACCGTCATCAACATGTTCCTAAATCAAGAACAATTCCCATGAAGATCTTTCGATCTCTTACAACAGATTTCTTTCACTAACGCGAATCTCCCTCACTCCTCTTCTGATCACTTGTTCAATTTCATTTTTCATAGCCTAAGTCTATTTTTAGCGCATTTTCTCATTTAAGGAAAAAGTGCACTATTGTGCTCGCCATGTCCGTCCGTCCGCCTGTCTGTCTGTCTGTCCGTCTGTCCGTGACCTCAAGTTTTCGTCGACGAGAAAATGCGCTCTCTGTCACTCACTGCAGTGAGTACTGAGTTATATTTTTTTAATATATGTACATATCTGGCCTACTTTGATTTCTTCCGTTCCCAGTCTTTATAAAAGTTCATCACTAATAGTCTGAGCTTTACCACACATTCAAATCCCTATTCCCTTACACCCGTTTCCCAAATCTTCTTAATTCATTCACTTGTAATCCTAATCAGAACCTCAGTCACTCCCAATCCCCACCCCCTGCCACGGTCTCCCAAATCTACTGCACCATCCCGCACATCTGTCGAGCCTGGCTGCCCCGAGAAGCTTTGCTCATTAGCCGTAATGGTAATAAATAGACGGGAATAAATGCTTGAGCTGTTAAGTTTTATGATGCAAGCAAGTGTTGAATGGCTACCAAGTGCTCAGCAAGACGCTTTATGGCCGATGTCTGCACAGCCTATTAGTGAGATGCGTCATCTTTGATGGCACCTGCCATCGTTTAATGTCCAAAGGATTTGCAAAGTCAATGTTCGAAAGGCTTTTTAGCGCATTTTCTCATTTATGGAATAAATGCACTATTGTGCTCGTCATGTCCGTCTGTCTGTCCATCCATGACTTCACGTTTTCGTCGACGAGAAAATGCGTTCTCTAGCTGTCACTCACGGCAGTGAGTACTGAGTTATACATTTTTAGTAAAGCTTCATAGGCTTGAAAAGAACGTTTTTAGCAAGATTCCAAAATGAATCGGCATAGGACATCTGAAGTAAATCTGCATGGGGCTTCCAAAGAAAATCTGAATGGGGCTTCTCAAGTAAATCTGTATGGGGCTCCATAAGTAAATCTGTACGGGGCTTTCAAAGTAAATCTGCATGGGGATTATAAATTAACCGCTAGCCACAGTATGAGTATGTTGATTATTCCACTGATGTTAGATTGCACTACCAAGATCTTTGTAACATTCGCCTTTTTGTGCACCATATTTGGATCATTATTCACGTAACAATTACGCTAAGCGTAATTACCAAGGAAGGTAAATTTACCATCAGTGGACAAATAGCTACCGTGACTTCATTGTTTCCCCGATGGTTTCTTACTCGTAACCTGATGAAATATTTTGCTGTTCGACCGTTTCGACTCATTTTGCTTGGTTCGCTGACTCACTATTTAGAGCCCGTTTGTCCGCTGTTTGAACCAGAGTTTGCGTGTTTGCTCGACTGTTTGACCGTTTCGGCTCACTCAGTTTTGCTCACTGACTCACTATTTAGAGTCCGTTTGTCCGCTGTTTGATCCAGTGTTTGCTCGGCTGTTCGGCCGTTTCGGCTCACTCTGTTTGGCTCACTGACTCACTATTTACAGCCCGTTTGTCCGCTATTTGACCCGGTGTTGGCTCGACTGTTTGACCGTTTAGACTCACTCTGCTTGGCTCGCTGACTCACTATTTAGAGCCCGTTTGTCCGCTGTTTGACCCAGTGTTTGCGTGTTTGCTCGGCTGTTTGGCTGTTATACTCATTAGAGGTGAGAGCGCACGGCGGCGCCATGACTTAGCTGCGTTCATTTGCACGCCTCGGAGGAAGGCCGCGCCAATTATTTCTTTGCAGGCCTATTTGCATGGCCGAGGGGGAAGGGGGTGGAGGAAGAAGTGTGAGGGGAGGGTGAATGAAAGGAGGGGGTCAGGTGAGGGGGGTGTTCTGGTCTGGAGTGATTAGGAATGCGGAATGGAAACTTGGTTCCGCCTGACCGAATTTATTTGAGTATAAAGAAGAATGAATGATGTATGGTGCGAACTCGGTTCTTACATGTTAGAAGACTAGGGAATATAGCTTTCATCTCAGAATGTATGTGAATGTGAAGGTACATAATCAGAACCTCAATTAATCGTGTATGAGAGCATTCTATTTTTTTGGCCTAAATAGGCTTTGAAATTCCTCTGATTTTTTACCATGAAGTGAACTGGCAGAACGAACGTCAAATAATTCATTCATGTAATATTATTGAATTAATTTCTAATATTGTCGTTAAAATACCCTAATGAAGAATTCTTCGAATGTAAACATTCGTCAACGTGAATTTTATTGAAAATCTCAGGGGGATCAAAGATGGTCGAGGCATGGCCGATTAAATCGCCCGTCTCGGACTCGATTATATTTTTCGTACGGCATAGAACATGGGAAATTAAACAATCATTCGATCTGAACATCATTTTTTTATGCGTAAATGTGTTCTTTAAAACTTTTGTAGTCTCATTCATGCCTTAACAATGAATGTACTTGAATAGTGATCATTGTAAATCGTATTAATGTGTTTCTTCGGTCTTTATTTGTGATTGTATGAATATTTTCTAGTCTGTGCTGAATATACACGACTGATATACAAGATGCATTTGACATAAGTTGGTATATGTGACAGAAGTAGGTATATGTGATACATTCATGCCATCTTGACGTCCTAATTTGTGTGAGTGACGTCATTCTCGACGGCTGAGCCAACATGGCCGCCCGAAGACCGAACCAATATTCAATCAAATTAGAGCGCTGGGGCGGTCAAGTAATTGGTCTTGGTCCGGCCATGGAGGGCATAATTAGTTGTCCGCCGAATTGTCTCGTTTGTTGTCGTAAATCGGATTATCGGGGGAGAGGAGCCCCCTTTAACGATTGCTACCCGGGGAGCAGCGACGTGGCAAGAATCAATCACGAGTTAGGCCCGGTTGGCGTGGCGGAGAAGTGATCACTCGTCGTCGCTCACCAATCAAGGCTCCAAACGGCGAGCCAAGGCATGGCGGTGAAGTGATCGCCAAGTAAGGAGTGCGCCAACATTCTCATTAATTAGATTTGATGTTTGAGCAAAAGAAGAGCGATACACTCGGAGAATTGGAGTGCAACGATGATTTATGGACGCTGAGCGATGAATTACGACTCGAGATGGCCAAATTAGGACATGTAGCGAGCGCCACGACCAATTGGCCTCCGCGGGGCTTGCCAAAAACGGCGTCTTTTGGGCCATTGCGAGCAGCTCTTTCTTGCGCTGTTATTAGTGCTGCTCTTTCTTGCGCTGTTATTAGTGCTGCTCTTTCTTGCGCTGTTATTAGTGCTGCTCTTTCTTGTGCTGTTATTAGTGCTGATCTTTCATGCGCTCATATTAGTTCTGATCTTTCTTGCGCTGTTATTAGTGCTGCTCTTCCTTGCGCTGTTATTAGTGCTGCTCTTTCTTTCGCTGTTATTGGTGCGGCTCTTTCTTGCGCTTGCTGATCTGTCATGAGCTCATATTAGTGCATGCTGCTCTTTCTTGCGCTCACATTTAGTGCTGCTCTTTCCTTTTCATACATTAATGCGGCTTTTTTATCGCTGATATTAGTGGTGATTTTTCTCGCGCGCATATTAGTGTTGTTCTTTTTTACCCTCACACTAATGCTGCTCTCTCTCTCTCGTGCTCATATAAGTGATGCTCTTCATGCGCTCTCATTAGTGCTGCTTTTTATAGCTCACATTAGTGTTGCTTTTTCTTGCTCATTCATTAGTGCTTATTTTTATTGAGCTCACATCAGTGCTAATCTTTCTTGTGCTCTCATTAGTGCTGCTCTTCTTTAACTATGATTGTTGCTTTATCAGGTGCACGTATTGTGCTGCTTTTTCTCACGCTCATATTAGCGATGCTCATTCTTGCGCTCACATTCGCGATTTTTTTTTGCGCTACTAGTGATGCTCTTTCTTGCGCTCATATTAGATATACTCTTTCTTTCGCTCATATTAGCGATGCTCTCTCTGACGCTATTATATAGTGCTGCTCTTCTTACTACGAGTGATCACTTCATCATTTGAATTACTTAGACGAAATTTCGATTAAAATAATGTTTAATATTGCCCATTAAAAGTGCGTGTAGTCGGCCTAAGAAACTACACATATGGACTGACTGACTTTACGCTCGTAAAACTCATGGCTTCTGTCATTCAGTGTTGAGTCATCGAATACTGTATCTATCATCAGTATCAACATCGCACGACTGCGATATCTGCTCTATCATCAGTATCAACATCGCACGACTGCGATATCTGCTCTATCATCGGTATCAACATCGCACGACTGCGATATCTGCTCTATCATCGGTATCAACATCGCACGACTGCGATATCTGCTCTATCATCGGTATCAACATCGCACGACTGCGATATCTGCTCTATCATCAGTATCAACATCGCACGACTGCGATATCTGCTATATCATCGGTATCAACATATCGCACGACTGCGATCTCCGCTGTAATATCATTATAAATATTTAACAACTGTGAACTCTGACATATCATTATTATCGACATATATTTTCATTATTATCATTATTATTATTTCGTAGTTATCTTCCTTATATGGGCAATGATTGAGACACGGAGGTGCTTGCAACATATATACATTTTCATATATATACATAACTTATATACATTTACATATTATACACTTGATCATTAAGCAAGACATTTACATCAGTTATTTTTGTTCCATTGCACGAACTGTTGTTATCTTAGATGAATGTAATGTTATTATGTCCGTTAAATTTAAAGCATTTAGAACTGACTTGTATTATCGGATGATAGCTGTACATCGTGTATGTGTAAGAACTATGAATGTTGAAAGTATTTCTGCCGACTGAAGTTTATTTATTTATTATATGAAATCATGTTTTTAAATCAGATTTATTATATGAAATAATAGTGAAATAAAATGAAAGATAATCTCAGCGTTATATGAAAAAATAGTGATTAGTATTGGCTGCAGGCGAGTCATGCTGAGTATTGGCTGCAGGCGAGTCATGCTGAGTATTGGCTGCAGGCGAGCCATGCCGAGTATTGGCTGCAGTATCGAATCGTACACGAATGTCTATAACAAATCGTACACGAATCTCTATATCAAATCGTAGACGAATGTCTACATCAAATCGTGCACGAATGTCAACATCAAATCGTACACGAATGTCTATATCAAATCGTACACGAATATCTACATAAAATCGCACACGAATGTCTATAATAAATCGTACACGAATATCTACATAAAATCGCACGCGAATGTCTATAACAAATCGTACACGAATGTCTATAACAAATCGTACGCGAATATCTACATAAAATCGTACACGAATGTCTATATCAAATCGTACACGAATGTCTATCTCAAATCGTTCACGAACGTCTATCCCAAATCGTACACGAATATATACAGAAATCTTACTCAAGTGTCTACATCAAATAGTTCACAAATGTCTAAAGTAACTCGTTAAGATAAATAATAACAAATGTCTGCAGCAAAGCGTACAGAAACGTTGAACTGATGAAGCGTGTAATGCCATTCAACGAGCAAGCTTTAATGTAATCAACTAACTCAATGAAACTAACAACACTCCCAACATCCACACACCATACGTTCACACTACACACGTTCACACTTCAGACCTCCACACAGCCCCCCCCCCCTTGACAACCTGAATGGTCTAAACGAAGGCTCGTTAATCAGACCTCGCCTCAGTTAAGTATCGATGTATCAATCGATAAGTAGGTGACTGATTACTAACAGGATTGAGAAAACATTGTTTATTTTGTAACCATATTAATATTTTTGGGTAATAAAATAATTACGTTAATAAGTGGAATACATTCAAAGGTACCATATATAGTAGGCTCTACTTATGGCTTGACTCTTCAGTGGAAACCACATGCATATGAATGTCGCAGCGCCTTACTGAATTTTGTCTAAGTTGCTGAATTGTCAAGCTTCTTTGGTTAGCAGTCGAGTTAGGATAAATAGTTATATTTCAACAGAGATTTATCGCACATTATGCAAGATTTCATATAATAGTTCCCTCAGGCAGGCTTGCATTTACATTTGATAAATTAGTTAATTGACTAACATTCCGTGCATTAGTCTATACGTAATGAGTTTCTCCTTGCAAAAATTCAAGCTCGTCTAAATCCATAAAATGTTAACAAATATTATGCATGATTCGCTTATCCCTAACAATGAACAGCACCATGCTTGCACATGCATCACAATGATGCAATGATGCACAATGATAACAGTGATATTCAGGTGTCAGAATTGATTATACGCCGCTTGATTTTTACAAGACGAAACGTTTAGTTACTGCAATAGTTGCCTTTACATTGAAATCTGGTAAGGATACCGCTAATTGATCAGTGACAGGAAACTATTTATACCCGAGAACTTTCTCGCATTCGGCGGAATGATCTGACGGTTTTTAGTTTTTAGTTTTTAGTTTTTAGTTTTTAGTTTTTAGTTTTTAGTTTTTAGTTTTTAGTTTTTAGTTTTTAGTTTTTAGTTTTTAGTTTTTGACGATCTATGATCTGACGATACGCGAATGATCTGACGAATGATCTGAAGATCCGCCCTTACGCTTCTGCATTTAAGGGCGGTGGACAATGATGGCGGTGCATCAGCGTGACCATAAACAAGGACATCCCTACTTGACATAAGGACATGGCGCTTAGCGACCCATATTAATCAGAGTGTGTCATCACGCGTCATTGGCTGCGGTGACGCTAATTAAAGTTCGTCATCACGCGTCATTGGCTGCGGTGACGCGCACAATGAACGGCTAGCGAGGTGAGACAAATGACGCACGCATCGCTGCCTGCGTCACTCCATTCACCCCATTCATCAGCACTCAATGAATTACTCCCAGTTTTCATTCACTGGAAGTGGCCACCATTCCAGTCGCTTCGCTGCACATGAATTACACAATCAGTTATATAAATCAATATTGTAAACACTTTACAATAGATCTTTGTGAAAAAAGTGCAAAAAACTTCCAGTCCTTTACTGAGGTATCAAAAAATTTTAATTTAGAAAAACATAAAATGTTAATTTGTAACGACCGTAAGTTATGATGCCCTATGATCACAAATTATGCTACGTTTATGAAATTGATCGTAATTGAGTCCTACAATTATCGTAAGTTATAAGTTCATTTACGATGATCGTAGATTTCGCAATGAATGTAAGTTATAAGATCGTCGTAAGTTCTACGATGGTCCTAACTCCTACGATGCAAGTAGGTTACTTCATAACAGAAAAAAACTTAGCTCTGTTCGATTATTTTTGGAATCTTTCGAGCGGGATTGCGTCTTACGACACGTGCGTTACACGACGCACGTGTCCGTAGACTTGCGCAAGTTGCGTAAAAAACGCACGCAAAATACGTCACAAAAAGCGCGCACGATGAGTCACAAAACGCATGCAAGATGCGTCATAAAACGCGTGCAAGATGCGTCACAAAACGCATGCAAGATGCGTCACATAACGCATGCAAGATGCGTCATAAAACGCATGCAAAATGCGTCACAAAATGCTTGCAAGATGCGTCACAAAACGCATGCAAGATGCGTTACAAAACGCATGCAAGATGCGTCATAAAACGCGTGCAAGATGCGTCACGAAACGCATCCAAGATGCGTCACAAAACGATGCAAGATGCGTTACAAAACGCATGCAAGATGCGTCACAAAACGCGTGCAAGATGCGTCACAAAATGCATGCAAGATGCGTCACAAAACGATGTAAGATCCGTCACAAAACGATGTAAGATCCGTCACAAAACGCGTGCAAGATGCGTCACAAAACCCAAGCACAATGCGTCACATAGCGCATGCAAGATGCGTCACCAAATGCATGCAATATGCGTCACAAAACGCATGCAAAATGCGTCACAAAACGCATACAAGATGCGTCACAAAATGCATGCAAGATGCGTCACAAAATGCATGCAAGATGCGTCACAAAACGCATGCAAAATGCGTCACAAAATGCATGCAAGATGCGTCACAAAACGCATGCAAAATGCGTCACAAAACGCATACAAGATGCGTCACAAAACGCGTACAAGATGCGTCACAAAATGCATGCAAGATGCGTCACAAAATGCATGCAAGATGCGTCACAAAATGCATGCAAGATGCGTCACAAAACGCGTACAAGATGCGTCATAAAACGCGTGCAAGATGCGTCACAAAACGCATGCAAAATGCGTCATAAAACGCAAGCACGATGCGTCACAAAACGCACACAAGATGGATCTCAAGACGCACGGAACAAATATATTATCAATTATTGTCATAAATAATTTGTTACAAAATATTGTTGTTACAATAAATATACTTGGCATTACTCACCCTACAGGACCATCAATATGTTATAAATTACCGCTCCTCAAGCACCATACAGAAAAAAACTATGGTTTTCCTAGAGGTAAATATTGGCTATAGACTCGGTGACTCTAAAGCGCACATTTTGGCCCGCTTATAGACATAAATCAGGCAAGCGGCAGCTTGTGTTGTCACTCTTTATATGAATGCAGCACTAATTTATATGGCTCGTATCGCCCTAATGGATACCATGCCATTATAGCATCACCATCCACACTGGCCTGAAGCACATCTCATTGTGCACCAGTCATTGTTTCGTCTATAGAAGCGATGGTGACTGCCGCTATTGTGACGTCTATAGATCCTATCATCCGGCCTTTTGAGAGCCGCTTAGCCGTTAAATCGGTGCTCTTGTGCCCAGATCTCCACTCTTGTGCTCAGATCTGCTTTGAGAGCGGCTCTCATGCACTCTATTAAGGCACACTTCCAGCACATCAGTTGATTTTACCTCGAATTTGCCAGCAGTTATTTACTTTTCTGAAACAGACTGAAATAGAGTATTTTCTTACGTTACCATTGCTGAATTTTATTAAAAATATTGCGCACTGAGTAAATGTTAGAGGATTGATTTAACTTTGCATTGCTTAATTATTATATACTGGCAGGCTAGTCAGGCGTTGACAGGAAACGATAATCAACGCAAATTTGGAATCCCCGTTATCCGGATTCCCGTCAATCCCGTTATTATTAATAATATTTAATCCAATGAGTGATAATTAGAGAAAACCCATTCAAACACGCATTTTACACAGACCATAGAAGTATCATTTCACCTCAGGTCTAAATTTGAAAAAAAAATAATTTCATATTTAATATTACATGTGCATTTAAAAATTCAAATAACAAGTTTGCTGTCTCTGTTTTCGGCAAAAAATTTTATTTTCAGGAAATATCCCGACATGATAACTATCCTGGCCAGGCTTCAAACAGACAGAGACAACAAACTTTAATGACATTTGTGTATATTATTTTTTTACGTCACCATATACTTTTCATATAGAATTTTTAAATCCGATGAATTTAAATTGCAAGTGAATGCTGCGTTGCATTAAGTCAAACTCGTATTTGTCTAAACTTCAATAAACAATTACTCCTCAGATAAGCTTATAATTATCTTAGATATAATGAAATAATTTCTCTTTAGACAAACTGGACATTATCTCAGATTCAATAAATATTTCCAACTCGGAAAAAATCGCTGTTATCTTAGTTAGATTCAATTAATAATTCCTCGTAACTTAATTATCTTACATCCAATAAATAAAAACTCAGGGTTTAAAATGTTCACAATCTCGGCAGTAAATGTGTGAGTGTGTAGATGTGTTTTTATACGAGTTGATCGTATATAAACGTTTGTTTATAAACGAGTTAATCGTATATAAACGTTTGTTTATATATGAGTTAATCGTATATAAACGTTTGTTTATATACGAGTTAATCGTATATAAACATTTGTTTATATACGAGTTAATCGTATATAAACGCTTGTTTATATACGAGTTAGTGTAGGTCAATTTCACTCAGTACATGAATGCATTGTAGCCTACTCATTAAAGAGCCTCGAGCGCCGAGCTCTAACGAGCTGCACTCTAATTAGGTGACAGGCTCACTTAATTGCCTCATTAGTCTGAGCTCTTCTCGCCCCACCGTAATTGCCAGCGCTAACTATCAATACAGACATCAGGCCAATTAACAAGAACTTAATTCAATCTTGGCTTCGACAATCTCGTATCAAACGACAATCTCGTTTGCGAGTCGAGCTTAGGATTATGATATATCGTGTTGATTTGTGCGCTCGTTACGATGAATCTGTGATGGCCTTGGTCAGTGTTGGATGACTCAGACACGTTGGCAACACGTCACTGAAGATTGAAAACTTGGTCAGTGTTGACTGACTCAGGCACGTTGGCAACATGTCACTGGGGACTGGCGGTGTGATCAGTGTTGAGACTCAGACACGTTGACAACACGTCACTGAAGATTGAAAACTTGGTCAGTGTTGAATGATTCAGACACGTTGGCAACACGTCACTGAAGATTGAAAACTTGGTCAGTGTTGAATGACTCAGACACGTTGGCAACACGTAGCTCAAACCTGACTCTAATTAATTTTACCAAATTATTTTCTAATTATGATAGATTATATAATTAACATTTATGTCTGTCAGGAAGTCAGTGAGGATGTCTCCTCTGTGAATTTAATCAATTTATACGAGCGTCACTGTGATGTCCATCGAATAGATGGCTCCGTCATAAGCAAAACAACTTGAAAGAAATACGCAAAATAACGAAGACTGTAGATTGTCCAACCAAAGAACATACTTACGCACACAACTTACGACCAGCACACAACTTACGACCAGCACACAACTTACGACCAGCACACAACTTACGACCAGCACACAACTTGCGACCAGCACACAATTAACTTACGACCAGCACACAACTTACGAACAGCACACAACTTACGACCAGCACACAACTTACGACAGCCCACAACTTACGACCAGCACGCAACTTACGACCAGCACACAACTTACGACCAGCACACAACTTACGACGTCGTAAGCGGTTGTGCGCGCGACTGAGCGCCGCTAATTCAGTTACGGCCGCGGCCGCCAGCCGTGCCATGTTTGCGCTCCTAACATCGACATTTGTGCTGATCCCGTTACATCTTAATCCTGCTCCCCTTCCTTCCCACCTCTCTCTTCCTCTCCTCTTTTCCTCTGATTTAATTCCCTTTCTTTATACCTCTTACTCACTTTTTCACCGGCTCCCTTTCACACACTGCTTTGTCCCACCCTTCATTCCCGACTTTCCACCTCCTCCTGGTATCATTCCTAACTGATGTTCTTGTCATTCTTTTATATTTCCTCGCCCTTTTATTACATCTCTCCGCTGCTTGTGTACGATCTCTAAATTCCCCATATAACTTCTCTCCGCTGCTTGTATACGATCTCTTCATTCCCCATATAATGTCTCTCCGCTGCTTGTATAAGATCTCTTCATTCCCCATATAACGTCTCTCCGCTGCGTGAATATTATCTCTAATTCCCCATATAACATCTTTTCGTTGCTGGTATACGATATCTTCATTCCCCATATAATATCTCTTCGTAGTTTGCATAATTTCTTTCCATTAACATATAACATCTTTTCGTTGAAAATTTTTCTGCATTGTTAATATAACATGACTTGATTCCTCTTACATCTTCTCTTCGTTCTTTTCATAACATCACGTCATTGTTCTTATATAGCCTATATTCATTCCTCATATAACATCCCTTCATTCCTTTTGTAACATCGTTTCATTATTCACATAAAATATCCCTTCATTGCTCTCAAACATTTCTTCATTCCTTCTTGAATCTTCCATCCATACTTTACTTTTTTCCATTTATTTTTCCATTTACTTTCTCCCATTTTGTACACATGAAATTGCTGATACTATCGATATACTAATACTACTAATACTAATTGATATACTATAATACTATAACTCCCCTTCCCATCGCTGAAAATCGCGATCAAGAATAGCGAACTGAAATGGAATTAATTGACGGTTGTTATTTCTATATCCTTTTCAGCTCTTCATTATAATTTTTCTTCATGCCATCACAAGTTCTTTGATGATCGTTAGTAACACAACCATCACAAGTTTGCTGACGAATCTAATTTCATAGAGCAATTATAAATTATTTGATGATCTATATTTCCACTTTTCAGATAGTGAGGTTTGTGAGAACGATTAATCTTTTGATCATAATATTCCAGATTAAGTGGGGCTCATGTTAACAGTGCACTTCACTATTCACAATAGTGGAGTTATTGAGACGAATATCATTTCATTGGGAATTAGTTTTGTATTAATTCTGGCTTAAGTTCCAAGAAAATAAAATCCCTTTACCAACCAACCTGTTATTACATCAAACTCTTTTTAATTTTAATTCAATTTTTTTTAACTCTACAAAATTCATTAATGTGTATTGCATGTGATGTTCAAATTTCACTCATTGATCTAGCCTTGTATTTCGAAATTAAATAAATATTTCGAATAAAATTTCAGTCTTCATTATCAAATTCTAAGAACTTGTCAATTTCACCCGTAAATCCATTATTCGTCTCGCTTAATACTCAGATGTTCCATACTACTACACAAGCTAAAGTTTCAGTAGTATAGTTAGCGCATCCTTTTCCGCCCTCCTGAATCGTCCTGCGCACCATCCTCCGCACCATCCTCCGCACCATCCTCCGCACCATCCTCCCCAAGTCCTCCCCAAGTCCTCCCCAAGTCCTCTATTGCCCGGCCACCCCCGTCAGGAGTAACCCTGGACTGTCCTCCCCCTCCTCCCGGCATCCCCATAAGCCATCTTCCCCCCGCCAGAGGTTACTCCCTCTGTCCTCCCCCCGGCAAGGGTTACTTCCCCCATCCTCCTCCTCCCGCCCAATGGGCAGCCCCCCACCTCCCTCAATAGCCTCCCCCCCCTCCCACCAGGGGCTGCATAGGCCACCTTGTTTAGGCCGCTCGTAAGTCAGGCGCGGCAGAAGGCGAGCAAACAGTTAAAAATCAGCGGCAATATCTCAGCGCCGCGACGCGCGCATCTGCCCAACATTGCGCAAATTTGCTGACGTCAATTGAGGGTCGAACTGGCGACGTGCTGATGTTGGGGTCATGAGACGTGGTGCTGACGTTGGGGTCATGAGACGTGGTGCTGACGTTGGGGTCATGAGACATGGTGCTGACGTTGGGGTCATGAGACATGGTGCTGACGTTGGGGTCATGAGACGTGGCGCTGACGCGTTGGGGTCATGAGACGTGGTGCTGACGTTAGGGTCATGAGACGTGGTGCTGACGTTGGGGTCATGAGACGTGGTGCTGACGTTGGGGTCATGAGACGTGGTGCTGACGTTGGGGACATGAGACGTGGTGCTGACGTTGGGGTCATGAGACGTGGTGCTGATGTTGGGGTCATGAGACGTGGTACTGACGTTGGGGTCATGAGACGTGGTACTGACGTTGGGGTCATGAGACGTGGTGCTGACGTTAGGGTCATGAGACGTGGTGTTGACGCTGGGGTCATGAGACGTGGTGCTGACGTTGGGGTCATGAGACGTGGTGCTGACGTTGGGGTCATGAGATGTGGTGCTGACGTTGGGGTCATGAGACATGGTGCTGACGTTGGGGTCATGAGACGTGGAGCTGACGTTGGGGTCATGAGACGTGGAGCTGGTTTTAGGGTCTAAAGAACCTAACCTAACCTAACCTAACCTGACCTGACCTAACCTAACCTAAGGCTGACGCTATGATAATCTACACGAAGTGGTTAAAATCAACGTCTTCCAATCAGAACCTAATTTTCATCAACTAGTTTATGAGCCCGAAGTAATTGAAATAATTTCCTTCAAAGTGCATATTAAGAAGCGCACGCTGACAAAATCATAAATAAGCTCGCACCAAGAACGACAACATCGTCGCAAACAGCCAACAACGACACCGAAATAACGATCGTCATCGCCGATATCGCCAGTCGTCGCTGCCGTCAAACGATCGGAAAGTTACGCTAGCGCGGCTATAACGACTGCGATTTCGCAACGGGCCATTCGGCCGCGTTTGCTGTTGGGCCATTTCTGGGCCTAAGATGTGGCTCTTTGCCGGGCCTATAACATCCTTTGAGAGACGTGTGATTGGGCCCCGTAAATCTTTGAGCTGAACAAACATCAGCTTTTGCCGAACGCTAACGATACGCCGCCATTGCCATCGAGTTTGTCTGCAACTTCTGGTTGACGCTCGATTCGCCGGCGGCCGACGAGCGGCCGGCGCTAACGCGGCCCTAATTTTCATGAGAGTCCTATTGTGCTGTTAAGCCTCCATTGGCAACGGAGGTACTTATTCGGAACGAGAGAAATTTGCACTTATTCTTTCCGTATGCTTTGAAATGCTCTGATATTCCCTCAATTGGAGACTGAAATCTTTACAAATCTGACTTGAAAATGTTAAGCAACGATGCAGTTGTACAGATTTTTTGGACGAAGACCGTGTAGTGTCATTGTTCTCTCAAGTACAGGATCATAATTAATAAGATAGAGATACGGAATTTTTATGGGTTCAGATGTCCGTTTCCTTGCAAACCAACTAGAACTGAAACCTTCTACTCCATCATTAAAGTTATATATAGCTTCTGCAACATCCGACTGCCTTTTCCAATATCTTTCTATAACCCGACGTTCACATACGAGTATTAAATTTCCATGCTTCACATTCTTTCATCGAAGATTAAACTCGAGCAAAAGTTTCGTTGATAACGATGACTTTTCAGTGTAATTCAGGTCGGCAATAAGCATTAAGATTGCCGGAATAAATTTTTTATCTTCACATATTTGAACTTATTTACAATTTTTGTTTTCCATCTATCATAAGGTATTCCAATACATTATTCACTTTATAAATGTTCCTATTTATCTTATGGAGTGACTGGTGTGGATAAGAGTGCCAATTATGGCTTAAATTAATTAGCCTTTGGCTTGCCATATGCCACGGCGAGGCGACAATTTGGCGTGACGTTGGCTCTGGTTACTCAGCTGTCGCGTGTGTCCTAATCTCGCTCAATTATGTTTCGCACGCGGCATTATGGTACATTTTTAAACATTTTCTTGCACTCCTTGGAACATTAGGGTAATTTTTAAGAGGTTTTAAATTTTTATAATATTTAGTTTGCTTATAATTTTTGAAAACGTTTATACCTCCTATACTCCTTGAGGGCTTATGAACGTTTTTTTCAGGTCCTCAATTATAGTTTGGAATAAGAAAATATAAATACCGTTCTCAAAATTTACTCTGGATGAATCCTCTTTTTTTGCGCTAATTGAATAAATTTTTTTACTAATTGCGACCTTTTAACACGATTTAAGTTCGAACAATGTTTGTGTTATGTCATTTTTTCTTGACTTTTAAAATCCCAGCGTACAAGGCATATTTTATACATTATCAATTGCACCTACATCCTTCTAAACAATTGGATAAAGAATATCTTGAGTTTCATTATAATACATATGCATGCAAGTTATTATTTTCAATAGAACCTTCGCTTGCCAATTCATCTGCCTCATTTGGTCGTCACGGAAATGGCAATTGTAACATATTGGCCTCGCGTGACGCTATTAGAGTGACGTTACGAAGTCAGCCATATCGTTGGCTACCCTCTGGTGGCCATCTGTTCCCTCACATTACCCTCGGTCGGCTTCCCTCAGTCGGCACTGCTTAACGCTCTGTCAACAAAAATGTACGTCACATCAATAGTCACGGCGCCGAACCTGTTACCCCTGAGCGTGACAAAGAGAGTGAGGATACCGAAGCATGTGGTTACTGTTACCTTAGGGTGAGGTTACAGTTACCGTAGCGTGAGGTTACGGTTACCGTAGCGTGAGGTTACGGTTACCGTAGCGTGAGGTTACAGTTACCGTAGCGTGAGGTTACAGATACCGTAGCGTGAGGATACGGTTACCGTAGCGTGAGGTTACAGTTACCGTAGCGTGAGGTTACGGTTACCGTAGCGTGTGGTTACAGTTACCGTAGCGTGTGGTTACAGTTACCGTGGTTACAGTTACCGTAGCGTGAGGTTACAGTTACCGTAGCGTGTGGTTACAGTTACCGTAGCGTGAGGTTACAGTCACCGTAGCGTGGTTGCAGTTACCGTAGCGTGAGGTTACAGTTACCGAAGCATGTGGTTACTGTTACCGTAGCGTGAGGTTACGGTTACCGTATTGAGTTTATTGCCTTAGCGTCACCATAATAAAGCGGTATTGATTTTAGCGGCTATTGGATATTCTACGCGTGTTGTATACGTAAAGAATAAATGTATAGATGAAAGAACATTAGTATTGTGTGGATTAACGTAGCATAGATGTAGGATTACGTTCATAAATCTGCATTTGCATCACATTTTGTAGGCGCAACCTTGTACACTGAACATAAATGCTGGGGAGGCTCAGGGTGTTCATTGTTTATCATTGTTACTCATTATTTCTTTATTATTATAATTAAAGAAATGACTAGCGCTTTAATTACTATGAAACTCCTCTAGATGGAAACGATCACGACATCAGTTCATAATTAATTATTGTCCGAAGATTCAATTAGTTATTATGTTTTTATAACATTTTAAAGCTATTGATAACATTTGAATGAAGTAAGATTATCCAGAAATTAGCATCCGATAAGTCAACCTCATCACCATTAATCAACTCACCATCACAAGCCTCACCATAGGCCACATCACCATCAAATGATTCACCATTAAATGACTCACCATCACAAGCCTCACCATAGGCCACATCACCATCAAACTATTACCATCACAAGCTTCACCATAGGCACATCACCATCAAACTACTCATCATCACCAGCATCACCATGAGCCACATCACCATCAAACTATTACCATCACAAGCTTCACCATAGGCCACATCACCATCAAACGACTCACCATCACCAGCATCACCATCTCAGTGATTGTGGCAGAGGAGCAATCAAGCGTAATTGCGTCCATGATTGGCAAGGGATAGACGGGATATGGGCTGTCTCTTATACACATCTAGATGTGTATAAGAGACAGATATTATCGTTATCCATGTCATCGTTTTTATTATGGTTTTTGAAGGCAATATTGTCTACAAAATTTCGACTGCTCGATGATGCTGTTAAGCGAGAAAAGACTGTGAGCTACAATCACGTTACAGGCAGGGCTTAGATTTAATGGAACGCCTTTAGAAATTATAGCCTAATTTATCAGGATCTCAAATGGAGTAAACTAAAGTGAGGCATTATTAATGAACACGTTTGATAGGATCAGATCACACTTTTATAGGCTGAAAGTTTTCTGGCTGCTTTAAGACTGAAAAAACAAATTTTAAAGACTTTGAAAGCAATTCTTGATTGAATATCCTGATCTAAAAACCTCTCCAAATTTCCCTCCAAATATCTGCCCAATTTCCCTGCCGAGGACAAGAGCCAGCGGGCGTTTTCCCCTCTCGCAGACACAGAACAACACCCCTCAGAGGGCCGTCATTATCTTGCTCGCTCCACGCTTTCCCCCCACGGATTTTTCTTTCGCAACTCAATATCGAGTTCTTTTTTGTCAGGGCTCAACGAGCGGCTAAGTTTTACCTTTCGAAGAAGAAGCGAGGAAATTTCCGCTGCCTCCGGTGAAAAATATGGAATTTTAGACGATCTCTTGTTTGCTTCAGGTTATTCTTTTATTATATATAATTAGATATAATACATAATTAAAGAGTAATTAAATTATGTTAGTCCAAATGATGTAAAATGAGATAATGCTAACTAATCATACATCGAAAATAATACGGTCGGTAGATACGGTCAAAAAAAGTGACACGACGGTGGTTCAGGGCTGTAATTCTGGTGAGTGNTTGATGAGGCCTGTTGTTGAGGCCTGTTGATGAGGCCTGTTGATGAGGTCTGTTGATGAGGCCTGTTGATGAGGCCTGTTGATGAGGCCTGTTGTTGAGGCCTGTTATTGAGGCCTGTTGTTGAGGCCTGTTGATGAGGCCTGTTGAAGAGGCCTGTTGATGAGGCCTGTTGATGAAGTCTCTGTTGACGTGGCCTGTTGACGTGGCATGTTGACGTGGCATGTTGATGAGGCCTCATCAACATGATCTCCCTGAGGTCACTCAACCCAATTGTAAATCAGAGCCTCATTTGTGAGTCAGTTACAACCTTAATTATCTCATTAATATTATTTAATTATGGGGCGCTGAAAACCTTAATTACTGCATTAACTTCAATTACATTAACTTCAATTACGTTAATTTAATTAGGCAGAGCACCGGCCTTCCATAAACCACCATGCGATGGCTGTACGATGGACAGCGATTTTGCCTGTTAATTTTTGTCTGTTAAATTCTCATCATCTCATTATGACTCTCATTACTGAACTATTGTTACTCTAATTGCCACTCAAATTATAATTCATAAAATTACTTATATTTAAAATTTTACTATACTTCTTGATATGACTCTTATTAAAATTCATATTAGGACTCTTATTTTAACTCGGAACTTTTAAGTTAATTAGAACTTATCGGCTTTTGTCTCCAGTAGCGTGGTTCTAAATGACAAATGGCATTTAAATACTGAACCTTCTATTATTAGAATCCATTTTTATAATCTTCATCCACCACCGCCATACTTATCCTTCAAATCCTTAGTTTTCTTATAATACATTGATCTTCAATATTAATATTATTCTTTAATATATTATTATTACTGTTTTACTGATATTTTTCTCTTCACATTCATACTCATTGAAATTCTAAACACTATCACTAACATCACCGTTATGATCGTAGTTTATAAATCCACTATGACACTAGTGTCCGAGAGTAGGTCGCGGAAACAAGTCCTAATGTGTTTACCAACAGACCTAGTTAGCTATTGAGTCCACGAGTCAACATCTGATAGACACGTGATAGATCACGCGATCAAGACCGCAGTAGTGGGCGGAAGCGAACGTTATAAAAGGGCTAGCAACCTAAAGCAAAGCCCCCAGTAGCTGATGAGCACTCCGTGTTATATTGCTACGTGTTATAAATACAAAATCGTACAAAAAAATAGATTCAAGTCTATCGAGCGTTTAATTGTAGCAAAATTATTAGTTAAATGGTCATTTGCTACATTGATTATGCGGTAAAGGTTTGATACCTTCCCGAGACTCATCTAATATTTGCGAATCATAAGCACTGCTACCTGTGGATGTACAACAGTAGTATAAATACGATTACTCAACTTTCAGTCCGGCGACCCTATTAGATGCCTTGACAGTTTCTGTTGTTTATGCCGTCTCTTCTTTTCACATGCTCATCTTGCACAGCATGTTGTTGAACTCAATTTGAGGTGCTGTATGCGTTCACCCGCTGTAGCTGTTGTAGAAATGTTGCTCTATATGATGTGAAGTTTTAGCTTTTTGTTGTTGATTCCTTTGCTGACTGCCATCGACAGTCGTAGCCATCTTCGCTGCCACCTTCTTACGACACCGCTGGCTTGTTGTAGGACGCTTGTATAGGCGCCCTCAGCTGATGCCGGCCCTTGTAATCGCTCTCGTAGACGCTCTCGTAGACGCTCTCGTAGACGTTCTCGTAGACGCTCTCGTAGACGCTCTTGGCTCTGCATGTTGTATCGGATTCAGAGAACGCAGAAAAATGCGTGGACGCTTCAAATTACTCTGCGTCAGTTGTAGGCTCGAAAGTCTTGACGTTGCAGGTTAACTAAGACGCGCCAGACAAAACATGAATATTCTCATCGTTTTCGGCTGCAGAAATTAGTAGATGAATGTCTTCTTGGTCTCTTCTTCAGACGTTTAAATGAGTTAAACATCGCAGAAACAATCCGTTGAAAGGCTTGGTCGCACGAAAATCACTATGCGACAGTGTTGCTATAATCACAAACACTTCAAAAGTCTTTCACTTCACCACCGTATTTAAAGTCTCACAATTATAGTCAAGCAGTCGAGTTTCACTTTTAAGAAAACACGGCTGTTATCACTTAGTTCGGGCGCCACTGTCACAGGTTGTAAATTAACTACAAACTATGATATTGAGCTCTTGTTATATTAAGCTCTACCTGAGGATCGGGTTTCGTTGACTAAGGTAGTGAGGGATAAGTAAGACACACAAGTCCAGATAACGTATCTTGTATACGGGGTGGTTATACAGAGTTGCGATACAGAAGAATAAGCTTCGGCATCGACCGTCAGGTCGGAGAACTCAAGCTACACGCTACATCGCGGAGTGCTCATCAGCTACTGGGGGCTTTGCTTTAGGTTGCTAGCCCTTTTATAACGTTCGCTTCCGCCCACTACTGCGGTCTTGATCGCGTGATCTATCACGTGTCTATCAGATGTTGACTCGTGGACTCAATAGCTAACTAGGTCTGTTGGTAAACACATTAGGACTTGTTTCCGCGACCTACTCTCGGACACTAGCATCACCATTATCATCATTATTGTTACTGTTTTACTGATATTTTTCTCTTTACATTCATACTCATTGAAATTCTAAAAACTATTACTAACATCACCATTATCATCGTAGTTTACAAATCCATTATTACTATACATCACCATGATCATCATTATATTTTATTTTGTAACTGTTTTAGTGATATTTTTCTTCTCACATTCATACTCGTTGAAATTATAAAAACTATTACTAACATCACCATTATCATCGTAGTTAACAAATCCACTATCACTAACATCGCCATTAACATCGTAGTTTATAATTTCCCTATTACTAGCATCACCATAATCATCGTAGTTTAAAAATCCACTATCACTAGCATAACCATTATGATCGTAGTCTACAAATACACTTCTACTAACATCACTATTATCATCGTAGTTTAAAAATCCACTATTCGTAACATCACCATTATAACCGTAGTCTACAAATACATTTTTACTAACATCACCATCCTCATAGTAGTTTACAAACCCACTATTATACTAGCATCACCATGATCATCATGATCATCATTGTATTCACCCACCCCCTCTCCCCCATTGCAGTGGGCCAACACCCGCTCCTGGGCAAGACCCGGCGCCCCCGGACGGCGTTCACGTCCCAGCAGTTGCTGGAGCTTGAGAAGCATTTCAGGGAGAACAAGTATTTGTCCCGACCCAAGCGCTTCGAGGTCGCCACGAGCCTCATGCTTACCGAGACCCAGGTGACACGTGGGACACTTGGGGAGGGTAATGAGACACATTAAGGGAAGGATAGTGGGACACTTGGGAACGGTAGTAAGACACTTTAAGAGATGGGTCTTGGGACACCGTAAAGGGGTGGATAGTGAGACACCTTAAGGGAAGGGTAATGGGACACTTGGGGAGGGTAGTGAGACACCTTAAGAGAAGGGTAGTGGGACACTTGGGACGGTAGTAAGACACTTTAAGAGAATGTTCTTGGGACACTTTAAAGGGGTGGGTTGTGAGATCCCTTAAGGGAAGGGTAGTGGGACACTTGGGGACGGTAGTAAGACACTTTAACACGTTGACTACGAACATTAACACGACCACTAAATGTATTTCTCCAGGACGTAGTGGTTCATAATTCGGGTTACCTAAAATTGACCAAATCCGAGAACAAAAAATATAACTCAGTACTCACTGCAGTGAGTGACAGAGAGCGCTTTTTCTCGCCGACGAAAACTTGAGGTCACGGACGGACGGACAGACGAACGGACAGACAGACAGACGGACATGGCGAGCACAATAGTGCATTTTTTCCATAAATGAGAAAATGCGCTAAAAAGGCCAAAAAAGGCCGATAACTCCAAATATACTAGTTTATTTGCAGGTTCCACTATGAAAATTCCATTTAATTTCTTTTTGAAGTATTCAAAATTTAATTAGGAAGTACCCCTATCATAAATTTTAGATGGCCAACGCAATTGAGAAAAAGGAAATCACGGAATTTGTCCGGAAAAATAGCCGTCTGGCAACCCTGTTTAAAAACAGTACAAAGAATGAAATAATAGTACAAGATGAAGCAATCGTAGTCAACGTGTTAAGAGAAGGGTAGTGTACTGTAGGACGTGACAACAAGTATAAGATACTTGGGCAACATTGATGGGTTTAATAACTCATGCGAGGGTAGGTCAGGGGATACTTTGAGGGGTGCTGGATCTCTGGAGGGGAAGTATATTGAGCACTTTCTTTGTAATTCGTATGGAAGCGTCTGAACTATCGAATACAATTTAACAATATAATTCATCCATATAAAAATTGATTTCGTAGTGCACAAATTAAAAGTGATTTCATTTTCCATTATTTCCTCGACTTACGTAGTCCTGTCTGCCGTGACAGGTCAAGATTTGGTTCCAGAACCGGCGCATGAAATGGAAGCGCAGCAAGAAGCCTTCAGGCGCCGAGAAGAAGGAAACCTCCAAGAAGGATTGCTGCTCTACCACCAACTCCTCCAAGACAAACAACAGAAGCTGTACGCCGTCACCGTCACCGTCGTTTGACGACGCAAACTCGTCGTCCCTCGTCGTGGCAGACGCGAGTCACGCAGAATGTCTCTCCGACGATTCCGACGAAGAGGAGATCGACGTGCAGCACGAAGATGACGCGGCTGGTGGAGGCGACGATGGGGAGACGAAGTTAGAAATAAACGAGGTTAGTTTACCGTCAACCCTGGCGTGTATTAGCGTGAGTTCTGTGGATGGGGGAGCTTTGACCCCCAGCTTGGTGTTCGGGGTGAGAAACCACCTAGGGGGATCGCTCAACATGATGCATAACATCAACATCATTGGATCGCTTGGTGGTGGTAACAACCCTGTCAGTTTACCACACCACAACCGAGATGAGGACCAGCCATTTCACACCCATCCCACCACGGTTGACTTGCACAACACCAGCGTATCTATGGCGTCACAAAATGGCTTGATTCAAAGTCCCCTAATGACACAGTCTTCTCAATTGGTCCACTCATCCAGTCCAGCGTTTCCTCCACAAACACAAATCGTTCAAACTTGTCATGCATCCGCAACTCAAACATCTCCTCCCATCCTCGCCTCAAACATCGCTCTATCTCAGGCCCAACATACCTTGCTGGCTAACAACATATCCCCCATACAATCCCCACAAGCGGGTTTGATTCTCCCCTCTGGGGTTGTGATACCTTGTGATCCCAGAAACCAGACCGAGGAGGTCATGCGTCCTTCCTCAGATTCGCTTTGCTCGCCGGATTCTTCAACAGTCAACCTCAAAAAAAGCCATCGGAAATCATTCAAAAGTCCTGGTCTCAAAACAGGAGGCAATGGGGCGGTCAACAGCCTTGTCAATAAGGGGGCGATGGACTCTCCATGCTTAGGGGGCAAAACTAGCGGCATGACGCAAGTTATCTGCAACAACAACGTAAATAGAAGTGACGTCACTACGTTGGTCACTAACGGACAGGACGCTGAGACGTTGTACAGACCGTACGTCGCCTAACCTTGCAGTACTTAAAGTCCTATGAATAATTCATACTTTAATTTATTTTCAACCGTAAATTCGTTATATATCACGCTACGCAATTTTGGCCCAAACGCAAACCTCCAAGTGTATACGCTTTGAAAATAGCTTGGCATGAGACTTTTTTAAGTTTCTGATTTAAACGCAAAACTTTCAATTGTTGTTCCACGTACCTAGTTAGGTTACATTACAGTGCACGTAGCACGTGAACTAATGCCCAACGTACGAAAAAATTCAACTGCATTTCGAAATTATTTGAATAATTCAATTATTTTATTTTAGAGTTACTTTAAAAACATGTAACCTGTTATTATCCGATTAATTCAATGGAAAAAATTAAAAATGTTGAAAATATTTCCGTAAATGAATCTAATGAATGAAGAGGCATTTTAATGGAATTAAATTTCATTTATATTTAAGATATTTACGTCCATTATTCTTTTATAAAATTCTCGAATGAAAAGTTTGCCAATTCTTTTTTTAGTGAAGGATAATATATTGGGCATTATATCAGAAGTAGTGGCTGGTAGCCGAATTATGGCCGACGATGGCACGGCGACATTCATCATTGATTCATTATCCGCAGTTCAGGAAGAAGAAAGTAAGAAAATTTTCTGTTCTTACCCCGAGAAAGTATATTTTCCTAAATGATATCAGCGTAGTTTTAATTTGTGCAATAATGATGATGCAGTGTCGGATTTATGCATGTTATTGTTTATTCTCAAAAGAGAATCAGAAAACAGAGAAGCAAGATGCATGCATTCACCTGATAATTTGATGAAAATAAAAATTCACTTAACCGGATGAAGGACTGGAAAACGTGAAGCCGTGAATACGTTGAGCTATTAAAATTCCAATTTGTCGCATTTTATATAAAAGTGTTTTTCATAATTATAATGCAAATTGAGACACGCGTCACAGATCACATTCAGAAAGACAATATGGCACTCCAGTCTCCGGGCTTTTCCAAATTTGTTGATGACTTTTGAAAATTGTTATTTTTCTCATTCCGTAGTATAAAGGAAAAGCCAAAGTGTGTTCTGTCCACATGATTTTAATTGTGAATTCAGTCCGATTTGCTAGTATCTTAACATCAGTGAAGTATTTTAAATATTATGCTTGTGTGAATAACTTGTGTGACCGAGGCATGATAATTAAGCCTGTGAAACCATCACTATGTATAACCTGAAATTATCACTATTTAAAAGCAACAGAATAATAGTATTTTTTTTTAGATAATTAAGTATCGAAAAAATCAGATGGACTCTGAATATGTTGGGTTTAAGTCAAATCACATACAGGTATGTAGTATGATCTGAAGTTGAAAGTTGAAAATAACTATTTCATTATTATAAAATAATTGTTATTGGTAGTAACACCATGACAATGTACAGTACTATGATATCGACGTAAAACAATGATGTAGCACCATGCTAACGATGTAGTAACACCATGACAATGTACCATGATAACGATGTAGTAACACCATGACAATGTACTCTACTCACAACTGATTGGTATGCTGCTACTCACAACTGATTGGTATGCTACTACTCATAACTGAACGGTATGCTGCTACTCACAACTGATCGGTATGCTGCTACTCACAACTGAACGGTATGCTGCTACTCACAACTGATCGGTATGCTGCTACTCACAACTGAACGGTATGCTGCTACTCATAACTGAACGGTATGCTGCTGCTCACAACTGATCGGTATGCTGCTACTCACAACTGAGCGGTATGCTGCTACTCATAACTGAGATCGGTATGCTGCTACTCACAACTGAACGGTATGCTGCTCCTCACAACTGAACGGTATGCTGCTACTCACAACTGATCGGTATGTTGCAATTCGCAAGCGCCACCAATTCAACCGATTGATGTTGCACATGAATAACAATGAGTCATGATCCAGAATATGAACATAAAATATTCATTGATATTTACACATAACATCTCTGACCGAAGCTCGGGCGTCTCTGCGTCGAGACTGTTTCCTGGAATCTAGGGTTCCTTCTTGTTGAAACATTTCTGCTCTGATAAAAACTCTTTCAACATTTTCGGCATTTTATTACTTTCAGCATTTTCCGTATTATTATCAGAACGATGTATGAAAAAAGCAAGGATCATTCAAATTTAAAACTTTACCGTCATTTTAACAAATCAGTTAAAATGCCAGTTTACTGAAATGAGAAAACATTCCCAGACAACCACTAACATTATTTTTGCGTCAAGCATCACATATGTCAAAAAGATTTTATAATATATTTTTTGGTAAGAAATTAGCAAAATGACCATAATTTTAAACGCATCTAATCCGAAACTTTGTGGGGGATAAAAAATTTCACAATATCAATGCATCCAAGGCGAATTTATTGCAATGCAGTCAATTCGTGCTATCATGGTCCCTCTCTGTTGAGTCCAAGCCAAAGATACTTGTAAGACATTTGATAATGAATAGAAACTCCATTAGTTCATGTCTACAAAGCCAAATTCAAATCTGTTTTTCGTAAAAAAAATTTGAAGTAATTCACGGATATACAGTATACCAGTAGTGGGTGATGACACAGCTAGTTTTTTATTTCACTTCGTCGACTTGGTCAGCTAATGCCCCCAAATTTATACCTTCAAATTTCCAGATGAAAGAACGTAAAATTTCGCTATGAAGCATCGAAAACGAAACCCAAGACGCGTGTCGGTTCGTATCCTTGGGTTACGCTAACAAATTTCCTGCCGGGAGTTCCTTCAGTGAGAGTTTCGGTTCAAACAAACGAATTCTCAAATTACAAACCACCTAAAATTCCCCATAGCCTGATTGCAACGCGTGCTTTTTTGAAGGAAGTTTCCTTGCAGCCAAGTTTTTCCCACGACCGCCACCGCACAAAAATCAAACTCCCGGTCCGCAATCCGCGATTCTTACTCACAAAAATCCCGGAGCATGTACGCAAAATCCGCGTTTGAACTTCTGTGGAGAGTGAAATGCGCACCGCCGACATACCTTATGTGATGCTGCAAACATGTTGAAATTGATATTTTACTCGTTCAGCTAAGAGGTAAGTAGTTCCAAATTTATTTTAAATTTAGACCTGGTTTGATTTGGGAGAAAAAATAGCTTATCTCCATGTTGAATAAATTTGGAAGATAATCCATCCGCCAACTCCAAGTTTATTTACTGGAAACCAACTAAACCCACTGCAACTAAATGAAAATTACTGGACATGCTTTCCAATTGCGCCGTGACTGTACAATGCACATGGCTGGGCCAGAGACACTATAATCACTATAGTATTGTAATCGTGTCATCGTTCTTTATTAATAAAATCTGCTATTTTATTAGTTCTCGAATCATCGAATTTAGAATATTGTTTATGAAAACATGTCATTGTTTATGGTATCACCCGCTCACCGAGGAATTATGAGAGAGTAGCGGGATATTCGTCTCACATGCCGATAAAAATCATTGGGATACTCGTCTCACATGCGCATGCCGAAAGTGATCATCGGGATATTCGTCTCACATGCTGGTAGTGATCATTGAGATACTCGTCTCACATGCCGATAGTGATCATTGGGATACTCGTCTCACATGCCGATAGTGATCATTGAGATACTCGTCTCACTCTTATACACATCTAGATGTGTATAAGAGACAGGCACCATGATAACGATGTAGTAACACCATGACAATGTACTATGATAACGATGTAGTAACACCATGACAATGTACCATGATAACGATTTAACACGACAAAAAAAACACGATTACGATACAGTACGATGACGATGTGATTCGATGATGACGATGCAGTACGATGATGAAATCGTACGATGAAGATATAATATATAGTATGGCGGTGCTATACTCTACAGTTTTAAGAATATGAAGACGATATTTGACGATGTAATACGTATATAGATGGTGATGCTGTAGGTACTCTACAGCTTTTAAAATACGATGACGATGTAAAACGATGACGATATTGCACATCAACGATGTAGGATTTTTATGACGATGAAATTCACTATGGATGTAAGCACTGTAAGACTTCAGCAATCATGTTATAAGTTAAATATATAATTTAATTCTCATGTCGTTCATTCAAGAGACAAGGTTCAGCCATTTCGATGCTGGAACGAAAATATGGCATTTCATTCATATATAGCATCAATAGAAACTTCTCCTGCAACATTTGTATGGCATTTCTTAGCTGAATTTTAACGCATTTTTCCCTGCCTCTGTTTTAGTTTTCGGTCATGTGTTTGCGATGTTATTTCTATTTGAATTTTATAGAACTTTTCATCATCGATGTGGATCTTCGTACCATATTCCTGCCAAGACTTAATTTTGCCTGAAGGGTAGAATGAGCCCGGCGTTAAATCATCGGTGCAGGTTTTTTCAATTAAGCTCAATTAATGCTGTAATAAATAGCTTATTATTCTATTGCATTTGTCGTAGTTATAAACATTCCTCGCTAAATAAAGAAAATTTTTCTGCCAATTATCGTATATAATTGTTACCTCCTAAGACATTGTAGTGTATAAATATTGTTTGCCTTGTATACAACACAAAATATTCCCTCTGAATTAAATCGATCGCAATTTTTGTGTTGGTTTCTTTCCTAATTGAGAATTTGTAATGAATTTTGAATGGCCGATCGTCGGTCATTCATCATCCTTGTGTGAACCGTCGAATTCATACTGAATTGTGTGAATTCATACTGAATATTCAGATAATTTCTTTATAAAATACTATTTTTGAATTGATTAAATGGACTCTAACTTCAAACTAACGCTTCGATTAGATAACTTAATTTGTTTATTAACTAATTTTCATTACGAGTCAAGTTAACAATAACAAACATCGCAAATGACTTTTTTCAATGTAATGATCACACCGAGATATTATTCATTTTGGATCAAATCTTATATTAGAACCATTGTATAACCTTAAATTTTAGAAGGTTCAAAATCATAAAATGAAGACGGTGTATACATAATGGCCCAGTAAAACCGTGGTTTAGTCATCAAAAAGCCGCTGTATAGTCTTCACATCAAGTCGCTGTATAATCTTCATATCAAGCCGCTGTATAGTCTTCACATGAAGCCGCTGTATAGTCTTCAAATCAGGCCGCTGTATAGTCTTCACATCAAGCCGCTGTATAGTCTTCATATCAAGCCGCTATTTAGTCTTCATGCTGTATAGTCTTCATATCAACCGCTGTATAGTCTTCAAATCAAGCAGCTGTACAGTCAAATAATAAAGCCGGTGTATATTCTTAAAAAAAACTGTCAGTAACGTTCAAATAAAACCGGTTTATAGTCGTAAAATACAGCATGTGTACAATATTCATAAAGCTTCTGAATAATTCTCAAATAGAACATGAATATTATCTCTAATTGAGATTATGAACAATCGTCATCGAATTATGGCGCATAGTCTTGAATTGAAGCAGATTTGTAATATGGAAATAAAGTAAGTGTTTAATGTTCTAAAAAAGAATAATCTTAATTAATCCGGTTTGTAATCTAACCGTTTAAGCCAGTGTTTAATTTTTTCGCAAGCCGCTGTACAATTTTCAAACGAAACCGGCGGACATTTCCTTTGAAAAGCTTATCTATAATCCTCAGAACAACATGTTGTATAACTTGCGAACATAGCTGGTGTATAATATAAAAGAAAACGAGCTAAAGCATACAAAGCTGGTGTATAGTGCGACAATAACGCCGGTGTATAGTTGTTATTACAAGCATTTCTTCAATCTCCGAACAAAACCGGTGCATAATCTTCAAATAAAACCGGTGCATAATCTTCTAATAAAACCGGTGCATAATCTTCTAATAAAACCGGTGCATAATCTTCTAATAAAACCGGTGCATAATCTTCTAATAAAACCGGTGCATAATCTTCAAATTAAACCGGTATATAATCTTTAAATTTCACAGCTTCATAATCTTGAAATGAAAATGGTATATAATCTTCAAGTTACACCGCTGTATAATCTCGAAATGAAACCGGTATATAATCTTTAAATTTCACAGCTTCATAATCTTGAAATGATACCGGTATTTAATCTTCAAACAAATCCGCTGTATAATAATCTTCATGTCATAAGTTTTAGAATCAGAAATATTAAATTATTTCGTACATTACACTTGCTAGTGTAGGGCTGCAAATTGAATGAATTTTGCGAATTGGCCAGTTCATTAGAAAAAAGTTCACAAGAAACAATGCGTTCGTTTTATTCCGTTAATTATATTTGGCTCAATATCAATCAGAATTCTACGTCCGATGATTTGCCGAAATTCTTATTTCAATAATTTTCTGAGTTATTTGAATGATTGTTCCAATCGAATTTATATCATCATCGATGATTGTTCGACGATTATTTCGATGATTGTTCCATCGAAATCTAATTGACGGTCAAAATTCAACTTTTGATCATTTTCAGGGAATAAATCTCAAACCATTGAGATTGTTCGATACCAAATATATATTTAAGTTATATTTTAATATTCAAATTGGAAAATGAATTGCTTTTAACACAAATACAGTAAACTCAACATAAATGTTAAGCACTCAATAAAAATGATGCGCACTCAACACAAACGCTGTACACTCAACACAAACGCTGTACCCTCAACACAAATGCTGTGCTATCAACACAAACGCTGTACTCTCAACACAAACGCTGTNCAAAAGCCGTACACTCAAAACAAAAGCCGTACACTCAAAACAAAAGCCGTACACTCAAAACAATAGCCGTACACTCAAAACAATAAGCGCATCAGGTATCCATGCGTCTGCACAGCTCGTCCTGGTCATCGGACTTTCCTCGCAATGCTCGCATTATTCGAGGCGCTTTACAGCTCATCTCTAACGTTGTCAACTCAAAAATGGAGCTCAAGTGCCCAAAAATGTCAGCACTGCGATGTATTGCTGCGGATAAACTGTTCACTAGGCCGCATGTGTTGTCTAGGCCTAAGTAAATACACTGATAAATGTGCATATGCCTACAAGTGACAAGCGCCGTGGGGGAATGGAAATTAAAAATCTTTGAGCAAGTGGTAGCGAGAAATTTTATTTTGATGCCATTAGCATGGTTATAATTACATATAGTGTGATAACTTTATATATAATTTAAATAATACAGATAATAATCGATGTGATAGATAACAAACCGTTTAAGTTTATGGATGAATACGTAAAGGACGAAACTTCGCGTAAACAAAAAACTTCCGATTTTAACCAATTTGTATTTTCTAGAAATACGTTAATTATTCAAAAAATTAACTTACTAAGATAATCTTAGCCCCTCCACAAAGCTTTTTTTGTACCCATTTAAATTCCAACTCGAGCCTTGATGTTCCAAACTTAATCCAAATATTTTTAATTCCCGTTGAGATGCAAGATATGATTTCCTTGACTCATATCCTTATTTGACTTTATTACTCTTCCTCACTAACCGCTCATTCATCCCCCCTCACCGTCCCCTTCTCACTAACCGTTTCACCTCTCACTGTCACCTCAGTCATCCCACTCTCATTGACCCCAAACACACACCCTTCACACTTACCCCTCACACACGTCCCTCACACTGACCCCCCACACACCTCTCTCTCATCACGACCCTTCACACACGTCCCTCTCACTTACCCCTCACACACCTCCCTCTCACTTACCACCCCTCACACACGTCCCTCTCATACATACCTCTCTCACTGACCCCTCACACACGTCCCTCTCACTGACCCCTCACACACCTCCCTCCCACTGACCCCTCAAACCCCCTCATATGTCCCCTCACAGACAGGGTGGCTCAGCCAATGGCGTGCCTTGTATGCAAGTCACGCGCCCGCATCACAGCACCAATCACCGCCCGCCTAATTTAATGACAAAACACGCGTAAAACTCGCAGCTTTAGCGCCATTCTTCGTACTCGAGCTGCTGCTGCTAACTGTAACTCGTTCAATGCTACGCATAACTGAACGGTATGCTGCTTCGCATAACTGAACGGTATGCTGCTACGCATAACTGAACGGTATGCTGCTACGCATAACTGAGCGGTATGCTGCTAACTGTAACTCGTTCTATGCTGAGCATAACTGAACGGTATGCTGCTTCGCATAACTGAGCGGTATGCTGCTGCTGCTAACTGTAACTCGTTCAATGCTGAACGGTATGCTGCTTCGCATAACTGAGCGGTATGCTGCTACGCATAACTGAACGGTATGCTGCTGCGCATAACTGAGCGGTATGCTGCTACGCATAACTGAACGGTATGCNATAGTGATCGTTGAGATGCTCGTCTCACATGCTGATAGTGATCATTGCGATGCTCGTCTCACATGCCGAAAATGGTTATTTGCCATGGTGTGAAATGGCGTATCCAGCTGAATTTTCCTCAGCCGACAAGCGCATTCTTTCTCCTCCATATCCTGAATGATGCATAGAGTTAATAATAACTGCATTGGGGCCAAAGAATCCTCTACAACCTGGAAATAAATGAGATCGTTCGCGTCTCACAAACAAAATCTTTTTGTTCAGGCCTCATGCTATTGTCGAGTAACTTTACCAAGGAAAAAATTTACTACAAAGCGCTGTACTCTAAATTAATCTTTTACGCGGCAATAGTAACAAAATATTTACAGTTGTCGCTGAAGGCATCTTACTTCTGCCTCTTCTTTTGCATTCACAATAACAATACGACTTTTTGAGCAGCAATAATGGACGAGAAAACGAACGTTTTGTACGTTTTGTTTCAACAAACGTTTTTTGTTGAACGTATCAACAAATGCAAAATATATAACGAAATCGCATGGGATTAAATTTTAGCATTAATACGAAGTACAAAGTGAGCGCCTGCAGCCAGTAGCCGGCGTCATAAAGACTTCATATGACTTATGATCCGGCATTAATAAGATGGCATAGGATTTAACAATCACGTATCAATATAGTGGAATAGGATTTAATTATCTGTATCGATAGGAAGGGATTGGATTTAATTATCCGGTATCAATATATTGGAATAGGATTTAATTATCTGTATCGAAAAGATGGCATAGGATTTAACTATCCCGTATCAATATATTGGAATAATATTTAATTATCAGGCATCAATAAGATGGCAAATGATTTAACAATTCCGTATCAATATATTGGAATAGGATTTAATTATCCGTATCAATTTATTGGAATAGGATTTAATTATCTCTATCGATAAGATGGCTTAGGATTTAACTCGAGAAGAGAGGGAAGTGGCCGCTTGAGTGAAGCCATAAAGGAGGGGCGGCGCGCCCTCGTTTCGGGAGCCACAACAAATATTTCGAGCAAATATCTGCCGTCGTGACGGTTGTGACTCTTAACAATATTACATTGAAGTGCTCAAATGAGCCTCTTGAAAGAAAGACTCCCCTTCACTAGCCACAAATGGGCTCATTTTCATAACTGTTAGTGTTATTGCGCGTCATTGAGAGGATGACGATGTGGAAGCAACCTCAGCACTTCTCATTCTTATTATTGTTCTTGATGTTGCTGTTTGTTGTGTTGTTACTGATATTTTTGTTGATGTTGCTGTTTGTTGTGTAGTTACTGATATTTTTGTTGATGTTGCTGTTTATTTGTTGTGTAGTTACTGATATTTTTGTTGATGTTGCTCTTTGTTGTGTAGTTACTGATATTTTTGTTGATGTTGCTCTTTGTTGTGTAGTTACTGATATTTTTGTTAATGTTGCTCTTTGTTGTGTAGTTACTGATATTTTTGTTAATGTTGCTGTTTGTTGTGTAGTTACTGATATTTTTGTGGCTTTTGTAGTTGTTTCCGTAATTGTAGTCGTTTTGTTTTTGTAATATCAATATTGGAGTTGTCGTTTCCGAAAGTAAAGGGAAGAACGGTCGGTAAAGTTCCTCTAGAAGTATTTGTAGGTATTATTTTTTTTTGTACGTCAGTTACAGTGATTATTGTTTGTTGTTACTTTTTTTTAGTGCATTTTTTCATTTATGGAAAAAATGCACTATTGTGCTCGCCATGTCCGTCTGTCTGTCTGTCTGTCTGTCTGTCCGTCCGTCCGTCTGTCCGTGACCTCAAGTTTTCGTCGACGAGAAAATGCGCTCTCTGTCACTCACTGCAGTGAGTACTGAGTTATATTTTTTAGTTTCAATGCAGATCCTTTTATTTTAATCTTTTCTTGTTAAGACTCCAATTGCTGTCTTTTTTATTTTACTTTTGCTGTTTTAGTTGGCATAGTATAGTTGCAGCTGCCGGTATTGTTGTTATCAAATGAATGCCGGATACGACGATCGTTAACTATACATATATTTAGTAAAATAAAAGTCAATCGATGGACACAAAATTAACTAGGGTGACATCTAGCAATATAACATTGATTTATGACACTTTGTTTTATTTATTACTTTGTACATAAACTATAATATCAAGTTTCGTGCGTCTTGATCTTGAAGGAACTTATGTCAAATCAGAGACTTCTGCAAATCAGAGCTTGGGTATCAAGCTCTGATGTTTAATTATAAGTTTAATTATATTAAGTTTAATTTTATTTAATATTTATATATATATTTATTTATTATATATAATTTTATTTATTTTTATTTAGACAAGTTTAATTATATTTTAATTGGCGAGGAATCATTTGACAAACTTGATCAAAATAAACCCTGTCAATGAACTGCATTTCAAGTGAGTCCTGCCCCAAGTTTTTGTTTGCATGTTAGCCTTCATCTCACTTAGTAAGCTTTTATTACACTTTGTTAGTTTTTATTACTCTTTTTCAACCTTTATTTGCTTTCATTGTACATATTTTATTTATTTACTTTACCGACCTGTATTATCCTATCACATTTAATCAGATTATATTCAAGAATGTCAGCTGTTTTAATTAAACTTTGTTGCCTTTTGTCACTCTTTATCTGCTTTCACTTGCTTTCATTCAAATGTGTTTTACTTATTCGATTTGTCCGCCTTTACGCTTTGTCAGCTTTGAATTATTACTTTCATTGAGATAAATTACGTTTATCACTTGCTATGTGTCGCATATGATATACTTTTTACGTCCATCCGTCGAAAAAATTTGCATTCATTTTTCGAGTCTAAACAACTTTAAAAATGAACAGATATTCCTTTTTAGCGCATTTTCTCAGTTATGGAAAAAATGCACTATTGTGCTCGCCATGTCCGTCTGTCTGTTTGTCTGTCCGTCTGTCCGTCCGTGACCTCAAGTTTTTGTCGACGAGAAAATGCGCTCTCTGTCACTGACTGCAGTGAGTACTGAGTTATATTTTTTCTTCTTCGCTTTGATTTTTGCATTAATAATGCAGAATAATTTCACTATGCACAATTTTACGATATATATAACTCTCAGGTTATATGTACTTGCATTTAAACGATAAAAGTTCAATAGCATCTGGAAGTGGAGGTAAACGCCTCATGAAGCGGTCGTTAGAGAGGCCGTTCAACATGAGCCTTCCATTGACTTGGCCCATGTGAGGCTCTGAGGCCTACAATGGCCTAAAATGGCCTACAATGGCCTAAAATGGCCTACAATGGCCTAAAATGGCCTACAATGGGGCATAAGACGGCCTAATGCTGCTATAAGCCACTCCAAATCTGCCTTGTCAACTCTCTTCACCTTTCCTCAATCCCGTTCCGCTCATCGCAATTCGATGCCACGATAACATTTCGTTGCAAATACAGATCAGCGTAATCGCTGCCGTGTAACCCGAATATGCAATAAAGATTCTACTCACATCATCATAGAATTCTCTATTATCCTCGAATTAACGATCATATTTAAATTTACGATCATCGCTACAGTTTTCGAAAAATAATATATAGATCAGATAATATATAGATCAATAATATATAGATCAATAATATATAGATCAAATATAGATCAGCGTAATCGCTGCCGTGTAACCTGCAATCAAAGTTCTACTTACAATCATCATAGAATTCTCTATCATCCTCGAATTAACGATCATAATTAAATTTACGATCATCGCTACAGTTTTCGAAAAATAATATATAGATCAGATAATATATAGATCAATAATATATAGATCAAATATAGATCAGCGTAATCGCTGCCGTGTAACCCGAACCTGCAATCAAAGTTCTACTCACATCATCATAGAATTCTCTATTATCCTCGAATTAACGATCATAATTAAATTTACGATCATCGCTACAGTTTTCAAAAATGATCAGCCGGTTTGAAACTACGTTCGAAATAAAAACGATGTACCCAAATTGCATCCTAAATTTTAGAAGATCCGTTCTTCGACACAGATTTGTAATAAGATGAAAATGCTGTTTTTATTGTTACTTTTGAACGTGGTCATTCCGTTAATAAAAATTGGTACCGAGTGATTAAAATTATACATGATTATTTATTCTTTCCACATTTCTAAGCATTGATATGATCAAAGTGATGACTTTGAATGAATTGCCAATTTAGAATCGCAAATCGAAATAATTTTTCCTACTCATTTATCTTTAATATTTAATTAGAACAAATTGTTTCATTATTTTTCAAAAACAAACTAAAAAATTTGAATAATTATCCATGATTACAACCATCTCTCGCATGAGTAAAATCTTGAATGTAACACATGCACTGTGCCATTAGTTACTGAAAGTATTACTTAACAGGACAATAATGAGTAATGGTCAAGCTCTAAAGAATTACCTATAGAGTGGGTAAGAGTTGGATCGAATCCAGCCGAATACCCGGCTAGATGTGTACAAACATATGGATATTGAAGCATACATTCATAGGGAACGTTGTGCAATGTTGAATTTTATTATAAATATTTATTAATAAGGAATATTTATAATATAAATACCTTATTTATATTTATAAATAAGGTATTTCTAGTTCCGGTTCTGAGTCACCTCTGAATAATATCACGCCTTTTAAATGTCATTGCCTCGTGGTCCACCACGGAGGTATGGGTTTAAATATGTTCTTTTCATTTTGTGATAATCTTCTAACAATTCAGCGATGTTATTTTCATAAGTCATAATGAGTATTTCTATTTCAGTCTATTATTATTTATTTGTGTTGTGTCGTGTCTTATATCTTGCTTTATTATTGTTAGATGATGAACGGTTCTTAGTAATTTGTTTTTTTATGTACTTGCAGAAAAGCTCTGATGTTATATCCGAAAGTGATTATATATGATCATATATGTCAAAGAAATTAGAATAAATAGAACACAAGGTTCATATATTTTGATTTTCAATTGTACATAAACTTCGATTATCATAGTTTTTGCTTATAATTTTATTGATCATTCACTAGTTGGCCGTACGATCACGCAAGCCGAGTTTACCTTATGACCTTATGATGAGTTTGGGACTTCCTAGTGCCGGTCACGCTGATGCGCCGCCTTCGTCGTCCTCCGTCTCCTAGTCGTCGCTAGGCAGGTCACCCCGCCCTCGGGTCCCGGATGTAACGTTGGACGTGTTGGCGTGTCCCGGAGGCCCCAACAACATGCACTGTTAGAAAAATTACCGTTAACGGTATTACCGGCGTTTCAGTGGCCGGTCGGCACGTGAAAAGAAACACCGTGTCGCCGTTTTTATTCTAATTTAACACTAGAAATCCGTAAAACGGCGAAACAGTTTATTTTCACGGGGCGACCGGCCACTAGAACGCTAGTGGGACCGTTTTTTCACCATTTTTTCTAACAACATGTGATGGATGCAGGACCCATAGAGATGGATTTTAAATTTGTGTAAACTGAGAGAAAATGTATCGTCTCTCAATAGTCAATACCCATAAAAACTGTCAAACTTTGAGACTTGAATAGAAATGAAGCTAAGAAATACATACGACTTGATGAGAGACAGTTCCTGGAGACACTACGCTTGATTAACATGGAGCGGAGATTTATACTGTCATGAAAGATGAATCAACAGTAAGTGAAACATATACGACACTATATGTTTAGAATAATGCGCTTGGTAGTCCGAAACTGCGTATACGCGCAATACACACAATTATAGGCATGCTCACTTAGTGTTCAAGCCCACCTAGCTTTACCATCAAACATGATATACGTACCTACTTCTACTTCTTGCTCTAGTTAATTATACCATTACTTCTCCCTCGCACCCACTTGTACGTAACTTACATTTACAGGCACAAGATAGGTACCTTAACCCACTAATTACATGCACAAGATAGGTACGTTAACCCACTAATTACATGCAAAAGATAGGCACGTTAACCCACTAATTACATGCACAAGATAGGAACGTTAACCCACTAATTACTTGGACAAGATAGGTACATTAACCCACTAATTACATGCACAAGATAGGTACGTTAACCCACTAATTACATGCACAAGATAGGTACATTAACCCACTAATTACATGCACAAGATAGGTACATACGTGCACACACTTCGTACGTGCACACACTTCGTACGTGCACACACTTCGTACGTGCACACACTTCGTACGTGCGCACACTTCGTACGTGCACACACTTCGTACGTGCACACATTTCGTACGTGCACACACTTCGTACGTGCACACACTTCGTACGTGCACACACTCCGTACGTGCATGCAGGGGGCGGCAGGTCTATAATTTGGCGGCAAGAGGCGCGCAGCAACAAAAGACACGGCGATCTTAGCGCCCCTGCAGGAAATCCCTTCCCGTCCTCACAAGATGGAAGAAATCCCAGCGAGTGCTGAATAAAACATGAGGGGAAAGAGGGGAAACAGGAGGGGAAAGAGGGGAATGAGGGCAAGGGGAGGAGATCCCTTGTGGGGAGAGAGAGAGTGAAGAATGGCGGAATTAAACAGAGGGAGACAGAGAGAAATGAGAGAGAGTCGGGGATATGTGTTGTGAGGGAGAAGGTGTAGAAGGGGTGAGGGTTCTATACATGTGTGTGTGTGTGAGGGATAAAGGAATGATGGTGTATTGAGAATATTGGGAGCTGAGGTAGAGATTTAATTATTAGGAGAGGATTGCAACATTAAATTTGAATAAAAGGTGAAAGTAAAATAGCGTTTGAGAGTGGTGAAAGAACTCAATTAAAATTTGTTCAAGTAAAATAATGAAGTGAATGAAAATGACAATTATTAGAACAGAGTTGATGTTATTATATCTAAAATGTATGTCATTCACAGGCTAGTCTGATGACATAATTGAAGCCCAAACATAATGATGATTTTATAAGCAGGTATTAAGTGGTGAGTAAGTGATGTGCAAAATATGAAGCGGTTGTCAATGTATGGATGCTAAAATAAATAGTGTACTATGTATAAATTTGTTAAAAATTACCTAAAATCAAGATAAATAAAGGACGGGTGTTAGTTGGAATCTCTCAATAATATTTTAAGATTTTAGGTAAATTGAGGTAATTTTTTGATATTGTGAGCCGATAAAAGTAATATTTTGAACGGGATAAGGCAATTTTTTGAGATTGTGAGTAGGTTAATATATTTTGAGCATTTTGATGCAATATTTTGAGATTGGCCAAAATTTTCACGACTAGTCCCTGTTTTTGGTTTGGCAATGACGACATCATATGTAATTCTATTTGACTAATTAATTAAATTTCTTATTATTTTATTGGGCCGAAGTTCAAAATTGAAATATTCATAGGTTGCAGGTAAGTGTAAACCAACGTCTGGGTTATATTTCGCATATAAAATAAAGACCTGAATAACTTTCTTACCAAACCTGTCACTAAAATAGAGTGAGCGAAGCGAGAGGTGAAGAAACAATAGCGTGACTAACTCACACCACAATCGTACTAGTCAAGCGTGAAGTGCAAATCAGAGTGGAGTGACTCCCTCACACCATAATATTATTAGTAAAGAGTGTGTGACTGTTCAGAATAGCGTGACTCCTTCACACTATAATATTATTAATAAAGAGTTTGTGACTGTTCATAATGACATGTTTAGCCATATTATTGCGTTTCTTATTTGTTCGTTCGATTACCAATCCTAAAATACAAAGGACATTTCTTCACAAATAACTTAATTTAATTTTTTTTACGTTCCAAAATTGATTCCAAGCATTTAATTTACCGTATGCATCTACCGTTGCTCAGAGAGACTGGACAGGAAAAAGTCTAGGCTTCTAACAAACTTATTGTAATAAAAAATAACCAATAGCAAATAGTTGTCCGTAATCATATTTATAATCATATAATAATTTATTTATTTTTA
The DNA here is from genome assembly GCF_000764305.2 of Hyalella azteca. Classification (NCBI taxonomy): domain Eukaryota; kingdom Metazoa; phylum Arthropoda; class Malacostraca; order Amphipoda; family Hyalellidae; genus Hyalella; species Hyalella azteca. The sequence goes on along the minus strand of NW_025935628.1, from coordinate 523,722 downwards.
TAATTTATAAAATCATATTTCAATTATTATCCTCGTGTCGGGGATCGCTAATTCAGTGATAATTAGTGGCGATGTTTGATAATTATTCGCGATAATTAGTTTGATTAGGCGATAATTAGTGGCGATGTTTAGCGCTGACCGTAATCATATTTTTAATTCTTTCAATTATTATCCTCGTATCGCTGATTCGGCGATAATTAGTGGCGATGTTTAGCGCAGAGGAAGACCGCAATGTTTGCTGGTCCGCCATTAAGGCTGATGGAGGGCTCGTTGCTTCAGCAATACAGCAATCTGTCTTACACACTAACGACCACGACAGCAGATTAACTTCGTCCCTACGGCCCTGATTAATATGCTACATCGCCACCTTCCTAATCACTTCTTCGGCTCCAAGATTTGTGTGAAAAGAAATTCTTCATGAAACAGAAAATTATTTCAGTGGTTTACTCAATTAGTGAAAGGCGAGTGTCGTATTCTTCACAAAATAGAAAATTATTTCAATGATTTACTTAAATAAATTTTGTGTAGAACTAAAGTAACAATGAAAAATGTATCACATTTATAGGGTAAAATATTTCTTAAGAGCAGGCAGGAAAAGTAACTAGTTACTTGAATGTGTGGTGTAAAGTCCGTAGACTTTATGTCATTGTTGGGTGAACTTCGATACGAGGCTGCTGCCTGGTAGCTAAAATGGTGACTAGTGATAATCATAGCGTGGTGAGGGGTGCATCAGTGGTGAGTGGTGAGCGGTGCATCAGTGGTGAGTGGTGAGCGGTGCATCAGTGGTGAGTGGTGAGCGGTGCATCAGTGGTGATTGGTGAGTGGTGCATCAGTGGTGAGTGGTGAGCGGTGCATCAGCGGTGAGTGGTGCATCAGTGGTGAGTGGTGCATCAGTGGTGAGTGGTGAGTGGTGCATCAGTGGTGAGCGGAGCATCAGTGGTGAGTGGTGCATCAGTGGTGAGTGGTGAGTGGTGCATCAGTGGTGAGTGGAGCATCAGTGGTGAGTGGTGCATCAGTGGTGAGTGGTGAGTGGAGCATCAGTGGTGAGTGGTGCATCCGTAGTGAGCCTAGTATCATACGTGGTGAGTGGTGTATTAGTTATGAGCCATTGTAAGTAGCTCAAAATTAGTTAACTCATTAGCTATATAGTTAATTAACAAACGACAATATTTTAATGTTCAGGTCAGGTAATGGATTAGATGCGTCGCTAACAATCAACTTTTTTCCGCGTTTCAACTGTATGCAAGGTTCTGGTGCTGACAGTTCTAGCACAGACGGTTCTGGTGCTGACTGTTCTAGCACAGACGGTTCTGGTGCTGACAGTTCTAGCACAGACGGTTCTTGTGCTGACAGTTCTAGCACAGACGGTTCTGGTGCTGACAGTTTTAGCACAGACGGTTCTGGTGCTGACAGTTCTAGCACAGACGGTTCTGGTGTTGACAGNAACTGGAAATACATCACTCGGTCCATTAAATGTTCCCCGTATATCCACTCATTCACATGCACGAGCTGGAAATACATCACTCGGTCCATTAATTGTTCCCCGTATATCCACTCATTCACATGCACGAGCTGGAAATACATCACTCGGTCCATTAATTGTTCCCGTATATCCAATCATTCACATGCATGAGCTGGAAATTCATCACTCGGTCCCTTGATTGTTCCCGTATATCCAATCATTCACATGCATGAGGTGTAAATGCATCACTCGGTCCATTAAATGTTCAATAGAGGAGCTCGCCATATGCTGGCTTCACACCATAAATGGCCGCAAATATCAGAATACCTTCGAAACTACATGTCTTCAATCAAAAAATAAATAATGCAGGGCAAAAATAACATAATAAACGAATGAAGTCCTGAGGAAATAACATATTTTCTTACTTGTCGGCAGGCTATTCTTCATTTATGAGCTAAATTTGGGTTATTGGTTCAGAGAGATTAACGATTAACAAACTTTATAGCAGCGTAGCTTACTGACGATCTCTGACTGTCATGTAAGTTGCTGAAAATTTTTACTTGTCAATTTTCACTCGCATATCTCTGGTAGTACAGCCTTACCAGTAGATTTTTGCATGTATATATAGATCTCTGCCTGTAGATCGTTGCTAATAAGGAAAGACCTTTGGTTGAAGGTCTCTGCATGTAGATCTTTGCCAGTAAGGATATACCTTTGCCTGCAGGTCTCTGCCTGTAGATCTTTGCCAGTAAGGAAAGACCTTTGCTTGCGGGTCTCTGCCTTTAGATCTTTGCCAGTAAGGATATACCTTTGCCTGCAGGTCTCTGCCTGTAGATCTTTGCCAGTAAGGATATACCTTTGCCTGCAGGTCTCTGCCTGTAGATGATTCCTTGTATGTAGATCTTCGTTGGCAGATAATTTTTTATGCTAACTATACGAATAAGATTATAGTGCGCAGCCTTCATCCCTTTCCCGTAGATTTTTCTAGTGCAACTGAGGGACTATCACAACTGAGGGACCATCACAACTGAGGGACTATCACAACTGAGGGACCATCACAACTGAGGGACCATCACAACTGAGGGGCCATCACAACTGAGGGACCATCACAACTGAGGGACCATCACAACTGAGGGACCATCACAACTGAGGGACCATCACAACTGAGGGACCATCACAACTAAGGGACCATCACAACTGAGGGACCATCACAACTGAGTGAACTTGAAGCTATTTAACAAATTGCTCCCCAAATGTCAAGTCTAATGTAAACAAGAATTTGTTTTGATATCACAATTAATTAAGAACTCTTTTATATCCTCGGTACTTCCTTATTTTGTTCTCAGAATGCCGAGGTCTACGAGACCCTCAAGTCAATGGCTGAGGGTATGAAAAGGGCTTAATTGTTCCCTCAGTGAAGACGCTCGAGGGGAATACATTAAAGTGTCAAGGCACAAAGGGAAGTTACATGTGGCAGTTAAGACTGAGGCGGTACAAGACACAACAGAGGGGAGAGGTTGGGGTGAGGGTAGGGATGAGGGGAAACAAGGGGGAGGCCACAAGACACAACATAGGGGAGAAGTAGGGATGAGGGGAAACAAGGGGGGAGGCCACAAGACAAAAAAGAGGGGAGAGGTTGGGGTGAGGGTAGGGATGAGGGGAAACAAGGGGGGAGGCCACAAGACACAACAGAAGGGAGAGGTTGGGAGTGAGAGTAGGGATGAGGGGAAACAAGGGGGGAGGCCACAAGACACAACAGAGGGGCGAGGTTGGGGTGAGGGTAGGGATGAGGCGGTACAAGACACACCAGAGGGGAGAGGTTGGGGTGAGGGTAGGGTAGGGATGAGGGGAAACAAGGGGGGAGGCCACAAGACTCAACAGAGGGGAGAGGTTGGAGTGAGGGTAGGGATGAGGGGAAACAAGGGGGGAGGCCACAAGAGATGGAGGCCTGGGAGGAGCTAATTAGGTCGAGATTACCTCGGTGGCACAGAGGCTATTAAGCTATTTGGGCCTTAATTAAAACTGCTCTGGCTGGGGGGCGCGAGGGGAGGGGAGTGAGGGAGAGAATGTGAGGGGAACTTGAAACAAAACCGGTTAAAAGATAATCGAAATTTATTTGAGTGTGAAGATTATGAGTTTTTTAAAGCAATGAGTGAGACTTTGAGTATTCGAAAACGAAAATGTTAATTAAACAATTACAGTATACCGTTTTTGCCTTTTAATTAATTAGATATTTAATCGTCAAGTGCACATTTGATTGCCTCGTATTTATTCATGTCTGACAATCGCATGTTTTACTCAAATCACTCGAGGATCATGGCAAAGTGTTTAAGAATCTTTCGTATATTTTTGACTTACAAGCCACCGGTAATAAGTCCCAACACAAACTAGACGGCGTTTGTCTATTGACAGTAAATTTTTTGTACTAAATTTAACTTATTATAGTTAAATCAACAAACTTCACTAACAAAGTTCAGACCTGAATTTAAAAATTATTCATTTCCTTATTTAATTATTATTTACATTATATCTATTTTATTACTTTATAATTTTTGTGGATAGTAGTAGTATTATATTTATTACAGTTATTATATACCACTATTTATCACATATTATACAAGTGTAGGTTGCAGGTCACTGTAGGACTAAAATATTCGCCGGTGAGTGTGTTAAAAAATGGAATTGGTTTAGTATCATAAAAAATTAATTTGCCAATGTTGAAATTTATAACTGAATTTTTTTTCAAAACACCTCAGTGTCAGGTTTTAAAATACGTTTTTAATCTTACTTATTGGATTTACTTATTAAAATAATATGAGGAGAAGCTGTCAAGTGAGCATAGAATATTCCTTAAGAGATCAACACACCACAACCCGACCTAACAGGCGTCACCAACCACCACAACCCGTCCAGACAAGTAGCCTACCAGTCATCACCAACCAGCAAAAACTTCCACGTCACTGCCTGACGCCGATGTCTACATGATCATCACTTATCAACACAAACACCACTGACGTCCACGACCGTAAGCCGTATAGTCAACACAAGACGTCCCGAGCAAGCCGTCAAAACTAACTTTAAATCGTCACCAAATGACCCGTGGTCGTCTGAATGAACGGCTGGACGTCACCAATCGTCAAGGCAACTGTCAAATGCGCCCTCTCCCGTCAAGGCAACTGTCAACCGTCAAATGTGCCCTCTCCCGTCAAGGCAACTGTCAACCATCAACAAGCGCCTCCTCCCGTCAAGGCAACTGTCAACTGTCAAATGCGCCCTCTAAATGCGCCCTCTCCCGTCAAGGCAACTGTCAACTGCGCCCTCTCCCGTCAAGGCAACTGTCAAATGCGCCCTCTCCCGTCAAGGCAACTGTCAACAGTTACCGTGCGCCCTCTCCCGTCAAGGCAACTGTCAACCATCGACGTGCGCCCTCTCCCGTCAAGGCAACTGTCAAATGCGCCCTCTCCCGTCAAGGCAAGTGCCAGACGCTGGCGTCATCCGTCGATGCGGCGGCGAGGCCGCCACGCCATCCACCATCTGTACGTAATCCTGATAATGGAATGTAACGCGATGAGGAATTACGCGCCTCGCTGCGCCGTTGTTTGCTCAATCAATGCACTTGACAGAGTCTTGCCTCACACACCCCGAGCCTCTATTTTGTTACTATTTTGTAACAAAATAATGAATAAAACAAAATAATGAATAAAATACACGATTGCACGTGACATTTTGGCAAACTAATGAACTTTTTAATGAGATTAAGTTTATGTAAGAAGTTGGAGTAAGTCAAACAACTATGTAATAATGGCGGTAATAAATCAAATTTGAATATCAAGTATAAATATTTTAATTTGTACAGATGGCACGTTAAAAAGCTGCACTATTCGCTAATAGAAATTTCAGTACTAGAATTTTTTTATACCAATTCTACTTTAGTGACGAAAGAGAATCTATCGAAATCAAATGAAAAATTTAGCGATTGCACACTCACATTGGACAATTACGGGACTAGACCTGCGACTAATTTGAGTGAAATCGCACGCAACACGTGAATTTTATACTTGCAATTTTTATTAAAATCAAGCAGTTGATTTGTAAGACTGAAATCTTGCAAAGTTGTTAGCCAACTCGCCGGGCGGGTGCAGGATGCGTAAACATTGTATTACAATTAATTCGTCATAATAACGTCGTAGGCATTGAATGGTGTTAATTTCTTTGCTGATGTTAATAATAAATTCAAAATAATAATCTTAAATTTTGATAAAATCTATATAACCATGATTTTGGAATCCAAAATTTTTAAAGGACTCGACACTTTCTCGGTGCAGTGTCACGCAGAATTTATTCCAACTGTTGAAGTACTGCTACTTTTATTTTGATCGCTCGTATCGAAAAGTTTAAAAGGCCTTGGGGCGAAATTTGATTAAAAATCTTATTCATATTACCGAATTGAATGAAAAATATGTCATATGTATTTCAATAAATTTAGTCAAGTATCACTCATTAATATTTGAATAGCAACCTAGAAGTTGTAAAAAAAAGGTTTAATTTTAGTGACAACTGTTTGAATGAACAAGTGGAAAAATGTTGGTTCCCTAAACCGCATTGCAAAAATCTCTATTTTTAGAAGACTATTGCAGATGTTGCACCAGCTGTGAATCACATTATTGACTTTTGTTGTTGTAGGGTGTAGTGAGATAGCTCATTGTCCGAAATCATGATATGTGATTTAATTGGTAGCTGTGTGCTAAATCGTCTGTGTGACGGATTGGTTTAAGTATTCGATTAACGTTTAAAAATAGTAATTTGTAGTTTTTCCTGCTGTTATGGCGCTCGTAACTGTGCAGAGGTCACCCAGCGCAGGGAGTTCACCCCCATCATCTGTGAGTTCAGTGTTTGTATTACTTAGCTCGATATTAAAATAAACTGAGCGCATAAGTAGGTAGTCATAACTACTAGTGTCATCTGGTCAAAAACTTAACCATTAGGAAACTGGTAGCTAAGTTCTTGACCATGTTACCTGTATGAACATAAAAAGCCATCCTTTTTTGTATGCTGCATATTCTTATTTTCTAGTTTGAATTTCTAATTTGGTTAACAAAATTGTAGAGTCATAAAATTATTAACATCAAATAAACCTTTGCCAGTAGCTGAGGAGTCTAATATGAAATATTAGGCTGAATTTTCCAAAATTTTGGTTAAAAATGATTTGGGTTGAAAATTATACCTAATTTGCAAGTGATTTTTGACAACTGCTGGTAAAAATATAATTTCACTCAATCTACTGTATAATAAATAAGTAAAACTTGAAATTAAGCAAGGATCTGGCATTATAGAAATAGGTGCAATTGGTCAAAAGCACAGGCATTTTTTTTATCATTCACAGGGTCCAATTAATTATCCCACTGCCACACTCAGGATGATGTATGTTTTTGGTGAATTTTCCCGCGCATTTTCACTTTTTTTAAGCCATTGCTGTGCACAGTTGGCGCAATGTAATGAAAATTTATTCTCTTTGCGCACGTGTTTGCGCAATCCCGGGATTCCCGGCCATCAATTCTATGTCGCGCTGCCGTGTAACTAGTCTGGAAAAGTCCTATTTTTGTCTGAAATATCGCGGCTCTAATATCATATAATTTCAGTAGGTATGAAATCTCGCAGCTCAAATGTCATAAATTTTTGTTTGATTAAAAAATCGCGGTTTGCACTTCGCAAACATGTCATTTCATAAAATTTTCAACTCCCGCAATCCGCATTGCTTTACCGTTTCTGCCAAAAATATCTTGCAGAAAAAACATAAACATTGTAATGTAAACAAATAAACAAAACGTTTGTTGAAGATTGCGCATAGTTGTGGTCATGTCAAAGCGGTATATTAACACGTGCTGAACTTACAGTACAGACAAATTTTATTGTTGCCGTTTGACTGTTTAAGGGTAAAATTAGAGATTTGGGGTAACACGTGCATAAACTTTGTAAATAAATTCGCATTCGCACCTCGTAAAT
>NW_025935628.1:505837-515620 GCF_000764305.2 Hyalella azteca | reverse complement strand
GATGAATTGCGTGTTTATTGTGTGCATCATGGAAAAGTTCTTTGCTGTCACATTAAGAGACAAATCTTTAACGAACTAGTACTTTTTATAATTTTAATTGTTGAGTGCAAGCTGCCCTGCAGACACGCAACATTTCCAAGTTAAGTGATTACTTTATAGAAACTTTTTATACCTTTACCTATACCTGTTTAAGCCTATAAGTTTATTTTTTTGTCTCAAATAATGTTGTATCGAATAACTGGTCTAGGTGTATCGGGAATAATATATGAACTGTAAATTTTAGAATTCCATCCTGTGGTTTAATATTGCAAGATCTTTGGTGATGCTTCAGTAGCAAAATTTATGCCTTCAGAAGATCTTGTTGACACATTTAGATTGAAATTCTTGCATTTAATATATTTTCCAGTCTTTGGCCAACTAGGGTAAATGCGGTATATTCCGTCACATTAAGGACACATCGAGAAATGAAAAACTATAGAAAAACAACCGTATGCGTTACTCGCGTTCTGTTTGCTTTACGTGACTCTCAAAACACCGCACTATGCGTCAGCAATGACGAAACGTCACAAAATGTTGCCATTGGTATTTATTTAAAAGCCTTTAGAATGCAAACCTACCAAATCCCTATATTCCGTCACTGTGTGTGGCTATATTTGGCACATGGTGAGGCGTATTCCGTCCGCGCTTCAAATTCTACTGATACGTAATGCCATCATCCACGTGTTCGAATTCCGTTCGCTGTGTGAGCTGTATTGGAATACAACACGGCTTTGAATTAGAACACTAATGAAAGCTTGGAATGATCCGTGTGTGTCCAATTCAAGTTGTGAAGGAATTAGTTTTCATGTGTCTAAATCCATTTCTCAACTTAATCATCTATTAATTTATTTACCACTTGAAATCAGCAAATACAAGTATACTTTAAAGGATTCCTAATATATTCACAGATGTATTTAAAAGTATCAAACCATAATATTCTTCCTATACAAACAGTTATTCACTATTTGGTAGAGCAAGGTCAACTGTCAAATTTGACACATTTTTTGATGATCTCACTGGTAGCGTGTATTGTCTCTTTTTGGATCTCAATATTTTCCCGCTAGATGGCCAAGACCTAGTGTTTTGGTAGTAGTTTGACGCGCAAATGTATGACGTCACCATTTCAACCATCAACGAATGCATGGAACTAAAACAAAGCTTAATATAAAGGAAAAACTAGAGAGGTGATGGAATTACCCACGATGTCGGAATATACTGCGTTTACCCTATTTAGAAAAAAGTAAGGTTTTGGTATGTTGGATGGATCAGGATGCGGTGAAGCTTGTCTGGAAATCAGTTTCTATGAGTTCCCGCCAAAATATCCTACACAAATGTAAACAACAAGTTTATGATTGCGTAGTTGCGGTCACATTACAGTGGTCAGACTGCATTATCACATGTTCAATTGACACTTGCTGTACAATCAGACTGTTTTCAGGGTAAAATTAGTTATTTGGGGTAACATGTACATGCAACCTTGTAAATAAGTTTGTGGCTTGTAAATAGTTTTTCATTACCCAACATAAATGTGTTTCATTAAAAATCACCAGGCAACGCATCTTGAAAATGGTTGGCGTTACTTGGTGACGCTTTGGGCTCGAAAACCCATATATTGGCGACGCTGCTTCCACCCTCTGCACCCTGGCAATTGTCCAGTTTAGCCAGGAGTCAAATCTGGAATATCAGCTAAAATTTTCAATAAATTTTATGTAAAAATGGTTTCTTTCACTAATAATTTTCTAAAGTTTAAGGCAAAAATGTATAGTTTTTCTTGATTTTTAAATAAAAATTTGAGCAAAGGCTGTAGAGTGTAAAAAAAAAGAAATTTTCAAGTAGTATTAGATTAGCCTAATTCAGGAGTAGAATATATCCATTTTGTAAAATTGTGCAGAAACTACCTACAGTTAAGACAAATATGCCTGTGCTTGTGGTCAATTTCACCTGTTTTTATTACCCTTGCCTAATTTTTCATGAATAAGGGAGTAAAAACATTTTTATCTGCAAATCCTGTAAAATTTTGCTCCTAATCTCAGATTGCTCTATCTTAGGTTTTAATTTTTCAGCAATATTAGTAAACTAGTAAGTATATTGGATATACCAGAATTTTCATTTCTAAGAAATTAATTAAAATATAGAGTGAATGAAAAAATTAAAAATGAAATGATTTTATAAAATCTCTGGTTTGCCACTATGTTGGGAATATATATCTTTTCTTTCCAAACTGCTTTTATGTCTTTCCCACCATTTTTGGAGCAATGAGTTTCCTGCTGGATCATAAGTGGAATTTTCCTACTAATTATGGAAGTGGCGTGGCCCCCATTGGCATGGAATATATCTACCATTTGAGCTACAACTAGAGCTTTCCTGTCATTTTTGGACCTGCAAAATTCTTGCTAGATGAATTATCTTCTTTTTAATTTTAATAAAACTGGATTGTCAGGTCACAACATTCAAAACGTGAAGCAAATTTGTTACTTTCAAGCTGCAAGATTTTATTTACAAGTATGAAAATTCCAATCCTGGCCATAGGCTCCTTTTGGCAGAGTTTTAGAATTGGTGGCTCCTTAATTTGATATCGTTCTATCAGCCACTATTTAGAGATTGGCAATTTTGTTGCAGAGATCAAGATTTTAGGCCCAAATTGTTGCCAGTAGTATGGAGGACTTATTGCCTTAACTACCTAAAACTTCAAGTTTTTCGCTACAAATACAAAAAAAAAGGTACCCGGTATTTAAAAAGGAAAATGTTGACAAGATCTTGTGAAGATAGGTATTGACTTTAATGCTGATGTCTTTCAAAAGATCTTCAGATTTTACTAATGCCTGACTCTTTGCACCTTGGTCCACCACAACCTTTTGCCTGATCCAATGATATCTACTTAGTCATAAAAAAGACAAGTAATACATGAAAATATCTGCTTTATAAGCCACAACTGTATTTTTTATCTACAAATTCATAAAATTTACAGCTAGAAATATAAAGTTCTGAGCCATGAGCTTAGTTTTTGAGTTATAAATCCATTTTCTATATCATTTTGGGTTTTGTGTCAAATCTTTGGCCTAACCATGATATGGCATAAAATACATTTTTCTCAACTTCAGAAGTGATTTATCACAGGTAATTACGTTATAAACATTTATATATCTGTCAAGTCCCTTTAGTTTAAATTCAGAAAGGATTGTTTCATTGACAAGTTTTATTCCAACAGGAGTATGGAGGTTCATTCATATCCCAAGAGGAGGAAATGGCCGAGCATAGTCGTAACCTCAGCGAATACTATTTTGCTGTCAAAGGTGGGTTGTTTTATGGTTGAAGAGCTGTGTTATATTTGGCATTGGCATTAACATCCATGGATATATTGTGTTGCAATAACTAACTTTGTGTCTGTGGTTAATTAATTTTATATATAACCTCTATATGGTACATGGAATTAACACGTTGACTACGTATTGGTACATATGCGTACCACGAAATGTATTTCTCCTGGTACATAATTCAGGGTTGTCAGATGGCCTAAAAACGGCCAATTAAGTCCGTGAACAAAAAGCCAAAAAGGCCTATAACTCAATATGTACTAGTATATTTGTAGGTTCCGGTGTAAAAATTCAATTTTTTTACTTAATTAGGAAGCGCCCCTTACAACCCCTATCATAAATTTTAGCCGACCACCTAAATTGAAAAAACGAAATCGCGGAATTTGTCGGGTAAAAAAAGAAAGTCTGGCAACCCTGTTCCATAATAGTACTAGAAAAATGAAACAAAAGTACAAGATGAAGCAATCGTAGTCAACGTGTTAAGTTACTATTAATAACAAAGATGTCTTCTTAATTAGGTGTAACATTTTTAAAGTAAAATGCCACAAAATGTGTTTCTAGACCAGGTATTTTGTGGAATATCCCTGTTAAGCTGCAATTATTCTCAAAGTAGAGCATCAGTCCTTGAATAAAATTATTGCACGACTTGCTGTGTGCAGGTTTTGGAGTTCTGCTTCCTCACAGCGAGTGCAGCAAGCGGGTGGGTGGCGTGGGGCGGGTGGGCAGCGGCAGCAGCCTGAGTGTGGGGCGCCAACGCACCAGCCACAGCAGGATGGCGTTGCCATCTCAGGACATCCAGACTCACCTGCAAGCCATGCTCAACATCCTGCACCCAGGGCACACTTTGCAGATGGTTTGTCTAACAATTTACATAATTTCTAAAATTGATAATTAATAGCTAGAAATTTGTAAGATTCTTTTCAGCCTTAACCTAATTTTAGTGGGTTTATGAAGGTTGCACTTCAATAATTAATCCCTCTTTGTCAATTAATAAAGACATATGTAATACATCTTATAAATATTATCTCACAGCATTCAATGATAATATTTCTCTGTGGAAATTAATAATTACCTTCTTGATTTATCCCAGTGGTTCCCAAAGTGGGCGATATCGCCCCCCCTAGGGGCGGTGGAAAGATTTTGGGGGGCAGTGAGGAAGAAGAGGGCGATAGGGGTGCGATAGTCCGAAGTCAATGTCAAAAGTTCAAACGTTTGTTTGACGATTTGTACACAACACGTGCAGCGCATGACTCCCAGCGATGTTTTTTTTTTCACCCAGATCTGTTTTTTAACCTCTCCTGGGTTTACGTCTCGGACAAATTAACGGCCATACTCGCGGCCGGTCTCACGGTCAACTTCCAAATTCAATGATCAAGGAATATCTCTCAAACTAATGAACTTAACTCGATGAAACTTGGTACGTACACGTATTCATTTGGACCTAACGATAATGTTTTGCTCGTGAAAATTGTTTGAATTTTGCCATCGTTTGTTTTTGCCATATTTATATCGAACGAAATTTTGAATTTACAGTCCTAACTCCGAACGGTAATGTTTAGCTCGTGAAATTTTTTTCGATTGCGCCTTCGTTCGCGAGTTTTATTTTTCATTTTACCTTCATTCGTGATTTAAAAAGTGATACGTGCTTAAATTCGCTTTAATCAAGAAATTTTTTCCGAACTACTGAACAGATTTGAACGAAACTTAGTATTTAAATACCTAACCTCAGCAACGGTGATGTTTACAATTTTTTCGTTTTGCCATCGTTTGCGAGTTACATGGCTATACGTATACGGCTCATGGTTAAAACGGCTGGTAGAAAAGCCGGTCGTTCCTCCTATATTTGTATAACTCGCGAACGAAAGCAAAATAGAAATGTCATGAGCTGAACATTACCGTTGAGAGGTTAAGTATTTATTTATATACAAAGTTTTGTTGAAATCTGTTCTGTAGTTTAGAAGAAATTTCGTGATTGCCGCGAATTTAAGTGATAAATTATCCGGCGATACGGGCCGAATACAAGGAAGTGTGAAATCAAGAATGACGGTGAAAAGAAAAAAACTCGCAAACGAAGGTAAAATCGAAAGAACTGTTATAAGCTAAAAATCGCCGTTTGGTAGTTAAGAATGTGTTTTCAAAATTTCGTTCAAATCTGTTCAATAGTTTGAAAGAAATTCATTGATCACTGCGAATTTTGGCCTGTTTTGCAATATACGCGTAACTCACGAATGAAGGTGAAATTAAAAAGAAATTACGAGCTAAACATCACCGTTGGGTTCTGATGAATGCGTTTTCCAAGTTTCATAGAGCTGCGTTCATTAGTTCTAGTGCTGTGCTGAAACAGTTAAAACAGCTTAAAAAAGTATTGGTTCACTAAATGGGGTTCTATTTGTGAAATACACAATTGTGTTTAACCTTTATCTTTTAAAATTGCATCGTACTAAATTTTAAGAAAGAGGCGTATATGTCTGTGGGGGGGGGGCGCTAGAAATTCACTAGGGAGCCAAAGGGGGCGCCAGCCTAAAAAAGTTTGGGAACCACCGATTTAGCCTCTTCAAATGGGCATGCAATGAAAGGTGATAAATTCATGCAATAGATTGGTAGGTACATATGCATTCAAAAAGTTTTATTGATACTTATGAAGGTTACACTTAAACCTTAAATGATTTGTCTCTCTCGAGTGTCTCTCTTCTCTCTCTGGTTTGTCACTCTTATGCATTCAAAAAGCTTTATTGATACTATCTATCTTTTCTGCAAGTTGAATAGCATTACTGCATAATGAAATCAAAGAGCAGGTATTGATAGTTGTTCATACTGAAAATGATGCTAAATCTTTGCTAAGTAATATTGCAAAGATTATTTTCATATCTTCTTGCTGACAATTCTGTTAACTCATGGTTGTTCTCATTAGAGACTGTTGCAGTCCTGTTTATGGTATTGGTTGATGACGTACTACCGGTATATAGTTGTCTGCTACAACAAAAATGCTCTGGGTGCTTATTGCTATTGGGAAGTTGTTTCATTAGAATATGTATATACTTCTTCTGAACAGTATTTAATATCGATTTTGAAAGTCATGACTCAGGTTCTGACTTGTTCTTCTTACTTGTTCCCCTCTCTACCTCATATCATATTATTTTACAATGCATCACTGCCTCTTGTTCATATTTTTGTTTGGTTTGATTCCGTCATGCCTTTTCTTTTCCCTCACTAGACTACCTACTGCATCTTGGAATCTTTTTCTTGAAATGGACCAGGACAATAAGACGAGAAAAAAATGTCATAGAAAAAATGAGAAATTAATGAACTGACAAAATGGTGTATGTCTGGAAGAATAATTTTACATTTAAACATTTCTCTAGCAACTGTAAGTCAGTAGGAGCAGCTGCCACATAGGAAGAACTAGCCATGGGTTTGAGCTTTTGCAAACTCAGTTCAGTTTTTGATGTCGCTTGTAGGCAGCAAGGGTGGGGCTTCAGCATGAGCTCCCCAAAATACGCCTCCAGTACGTGTTGCCTGGCGTTATCTTATAGTCTTGAAGTCATAAAGAGTCATATTTTATGCACTGAGTAGTAGTTGCTCTATGTACATGCATCTTAACTGAGATGTTGCTAATAAAACGTCTGGTAAAATTCATAATTCTCAAATTTAGAGTTAACAATAGGTATCTAATATAGGTAGGTAACTTGTTTGACATTAAAAATGTAAATTCTTGGAATTGAAGAGCTATTTTTATACTCGGCATGTCTCATCTCAGTATAATCGCTTATGGGGACTAATCTTTGAGGCTCGTTCCGTCTTGAATAATTAAAATTTACAAAATCCAAGTGCTTACCTCCACTCATATCCTTTCTAATATTTTCAAGTCTTGACATGCAAATCTTACTGTATCCCTGTTTCCGGTACAGACAAGTATTTATTTGATTTTGGATCTGTTGCTTAATTGTGCCTCACGCAAGTCCTGCTCAAGCTAAGTGAAAGCCTCACTATCAATACTCTAGGTTGTCACTCTCAGTTTATTGTATTTGTTGTCATCTTCATCTCGTCTTTCCTTCTTATCTTAGTTTTTGCTAATATTTTCTGGCCCTTTTTAATGTTGATTTCTTCTTCGTGGCAATATTGTTACTGCAACGGCTGGAAGAAAACCTGGACCTTTCATTACATTTTGAGATCTATAAATATTTTTAAGATTTTTTGCGTTGTAACGTATGTCAGAATTTTATATTTTACTTCACTAGGTATTATAAATTGACTCGTTTTTTTATGTCAGAATTTTATATTTTACTTCATTATTATAAATTGACTTGTTACTTGCCTTTTTCCTTAGGCGGTGCGTCTGGAGAGCGTGCACGGAGGGCGCGTGCGATACCTGAGCGTGGTGAGCTGCGTGGGGCGGTCCGACCAGCAGGAGGCGGCACTCATCGGCACAGACCTCATCATTGTACCTAAAGACGGCAAAAAATCCCACAGAAACTCTCCTTGTTCCGCTAGAATAGCCAAAACTAATGTCGGCTGCTTGCAGAATGTCTCGGGCTCTCTCACTAATCTCTTAGATTCTTCACTAATAGCCTCTGGCTCTTCCAAGAATGCCTCGGGCTCTTCTCAAGATTTGTCTTTCTCACCTCAAAACCGGCGCGATTCGAACAAAAATGTTTCTCAAGAATCCTACAACGTTGGTGATGTCTCTGATGTGGAGTCTGACTCCTCAAAAAATTCCCATATACCTATTGAAGACTGGGAATCTGGTCGTGACGAAACCGACATGTGTATTAAGAGTCCAAGCCTCCTCTCTACCGACGTAACGAGTCCCGTGGAGATAACGTCCCCAAAGCTCCCCTGCTCTAGTGAACTGAGTGCCCAGGACGGCGATTTGAATGCATTTACAACACTAAGCGGTATTAAATACCCTGAGGGCAGCAAGATGTGTTCTTCCATGAGCAGCATCGATGTTGTCAATGTTGATGAGGAAGTGCAGAGAACTTGCGGTGAAGTGGATGGTGCTGGAAATAATGATGGTGATATGAGTGTGAGAGGTAGTGATGATGTTAGAACTGCCAGAGAAGATGGTGCTGGTAATGATGAAGAAGGTGGTAGGCATATAGGAGGGGGCGGGGTCCTTAAGATGACAGTAGGCCTGGTTATGGCTCTGCTCGCCGACACGCACATCACCCTCGACGGTGACGGGTCAGTACTTTATTTCAATATAATGTATAAATAATAACACAAGAATGTTTTCCTTGATATTTTCCTTACTCGGTAAAAATGTTGTCTGCCATTTGTAGATTTTATAGTCTTTCCGTTCACTGAACAATTGCCAGTCACTTGTCCATTATTTATATTGAAGAAGAATCATTAATTTCCCTTCGATCTGCACGTAGAAAATCCCATGATCGCAATTCCTCTGATTTCTTTGTTATTAAATAAGATGATATTTGCATTCTGTCAATTATTTATTTTTAACGATTTTTCTAATTATTGAGGAATCAAACCTAGCAACTGATTGAATATTAACCTGATATTTTTTTTACCATTTCTGGCCAGAGGGTTCAGCGTCACCAGCGCTGGCAAGACGCACATCTTCAAACCCATCACCGTGCAGGCCATGTGGTGAGTAATTGTGTTGTCCATGTGTTATGGCTGAGTTTATGTTATGTTTTGAGTAATTGTGTTGTCATGTGTTATAGCTGAGTTTATGTGTTATGTGTTAAGTGGTGAGTAATTCTAGGGACCAACCTATTAATTGTGCTGACCATGTGATGAGTACGTGTAATTCTGTTTAGCCATGTGTGCTGGTTGAGTTTATTTGTTATATGGCGAGTAATAATGTTCGCCTGAGTGTGTTGGCTGAGTTTATGTCTGCTGAGCAGGGCCCATACTTTCAAAAAAAGTTAAGAGATCGTAAGTTCATCAGCCAATCATTGACGGCCTTTCAAGCAAAATCCACCAATCATAGACAAGAAAATAAAGCGTAAGTACTTACGTTCACTATACTTTCAAAAAAAGTTAAGAGATCGTAAGTTCATCAGCCAATCATTGACGGCCTTTCAAGCAAAATCCACCAATCATAGACAAGAAAATAGAGCGTAAGTACTTACGTTCACTTAGCGAGTTTTGAAAGTATGGCCCCAGGTCGCTAAAGGGTTAACAGACTCACTCAGACAAGCTGTTATTTGAGTCACTCAGCGCTTGTGTTGGATGTAGCACAAGGAGATTCAGGTGTGAACCTGGCTGACTGTGATACTCATGCCCTGCATTTGTAGGTTCATTTGTTGGTCATATTCATATTTGTGGGTCAAATTCAAGTGACGCGTGTTCAGCTCGTGATGACTCGTGTCGTGCACTAGATGACTCGTGTCGTGCACTAGATGACTCGTGTCCTGCACTAGATGACTCGTGTCGTGCACTAGATGACTCGTGTCGTGCACTAGAT
>NW_025935628.1:456304-505315 GCF_000764305.2 Hyalella azteca | reverse complement strand
GTATAGCGTCTTGAGAGGACAGTATAGCGTCTTGAGAGGACAGTGTAGCGTCTTGAGAGGACAGTGTAGCGTCTTGAGAGGACAGTATAGCGTCTTGAGAGGACAGTATAGCGTCTTGAGAGGACAGTGTAGCGTCTTGAGAGGACAGAATAGCGTCTTGAGAGGACAGTATAGCGTCTTTATCGCTGCGCGTGACGACTAGAGCCTTGGAGTCCTGCGTGTTCACCACTGTGAAGGTTTTCCATAGCTAACGCTTGACCGCGCGTGCGCATGAGTACTGAATGATGTAAGATTGTCTCAATAGCTTGGCGTCCCTAAGTTGCTATTATAGTGTGAGATATTTGCTAACTTCTTTTCATTCACTGCCATATGTTTCTACAAACATCTACGGAACTACCAGAGCTTTGCGATGTGATGCGGGGATAGATGCGGTGTGGGGACTGTTGTTGTGTGGGGACTAATGCGGCGTGTGTCGATGCGGTGTGTGTGGACCAAGGCGGTTTGAAGAGACCGATTTGGTGTGTGAAGACCGATATTGTGCGGTATGTGGACTGATGCAGTGTGAGGAGACCGACGTGTGTACAGATGCAGTGCGAAGTGACCGATGCAGTGTGAGGAGGCCGATGTGTGTACAGATGCAGTGCGAAGTGACAGATGCAGTGTGAGGAGGCCGATGTGATATGTGAACAGATGCGGTGGCTGTGGAGAGCGAAGTGTGTGGACCGATGCCGTGTGTATGGAGAGCTATGTGCGTAGAGCGATGTGTATGATGCAGTGTGTAGACTGTATAGAGCAGTGACCCCAGCTTGAGTGCAGTGGGTTGTGCCGCTGATGTTTACCTTTTTTTCACTGCACACTGCAGCGCGGTGTGCAGTGAGTACTTAGCAGTGCTCATGTCATTACCCACACTCCCACTGCCTCTTCTCTACTATTATAATGTCTCTCTTCGTCCTTATCTCTGCCTCTCATTCTCGTCTCTGTCAGTTCCACCGTACTCTTCATTGATTCGTTATGAATCGTTCTATTTTTTCATTGCTTTTCACTCATGGTTTCCTTTATTATGTTTCAATAAGTAATTAACCTCATTCCTTCTCAATCATCATCTTCTTGTGTAAATCAATTATTTCTCTTTATTTTCCTTGAATTATTTTTTTGCAATCACTTCTTTGTGCCGTTCCTTCCCTCTCACTAAGCCAGAGTATTGCCGCTATCTAGAATGGAAATCACTACACTGTATTCCTTTTCACTAATTTTCGCTCAATTGTTATTCCATTGTTTATCATTCGCAGCCCATTCCTCACTTCCTTTCCCACATCACCTTTCGCTTTGTCCGTCCTTCTCTTGACTGCTCTTCCGTCCTCCTTTTCTCCTCTCTCTCTCTCTGTTTTCTCTCTCTTCTCTTTCTCTCCTTTCTCTCATTCTCTCTTCTCCCTCCTCTCTCAGGTCGTCCCAGCACTAACTATATACACTCTAATTTGTACCGCTAGCTACAACAAATTAGAGTGCTATAGTTATATATGTATACATGCTCAGCTGAATACTCCCCGTGGAGCTCGATCTTATCGAAAATCGTTTCCGAAATTATGATAACTTATCTTATCATTCATTCCCTAAATTGTGATAACTTCTTCTCATTCGTTCCCTAAATTATGATAACTTCTCTTCTCATTCGTTCCCTAAATTATGATAACTTCTCTTCTCATTCGTTCCCTAAATTATGATAACTTCTCTTCTCATTCGTTCCCTAAATTATGATAACTTCTTTTCAATCGTTCCCTAAATTATGATAAGCTATCATTCGTCGTTCCCTAAATTATGATAACTTATCTTATCATTAGTTCCCTAAATTATGACTTTTCTTCTCATTCGTTCCCTAAATTATGATAACTTACTAGCGATATAATCAGCACGTTGACAGAATTAGCTGGTTAGCACGCACATAGAGTACGCGTGACGCAGGAACTTGAGCAGTACACGCAGCTGGCACGAGTGAGGGTTTGTCGACCGCGCCATCTGAGGGGACAGCTTGCCCTCGTCCTGCGCTTGTGCTTGTACACGGGGACAGTAGTGGCGGCCAGTGCCGCTTACAAAACTGCCAATAATGTCATGCTATTGGTTTTATGTAGAAAGTTATTTAGTGCTTCAGTTTTCTGAAGCTCATAAACATGAGACAATAGCTCGGTAAGTCGTGGCTGTAAGCATTTGTAAGTTGTAGTGACCGTCCTTACTGTCCCCGTGTCCAAGCATCTTAACGATAGTGGCCGAGCTGTCTTAAGTCTCGAAGTTATTATTCACTGTAATAATTCACTGCGACATTCTAATTAGCGAAAAGTTTTATAAGTAGATCAAGATATTGTGAAACTTTAATTTACTTTCCTCTTTCCGCGATGTATTATTCATAACGACTAAATTTCTCGTCGGACTCAGCTGAATTAGTATTAAATATTTCCCAATGTATATATATACCCTGCACTTGTGCATCCACATGAATGGAAACTTGTGAAGCTTATTCACCTTCAAATGGGATTAGTTTTCTCATAAATATTATCGGTGCAGCATCGGTGGCCAGCCATATACGTCCGAGGATCGGTCTTACTGGATGCGTCGCTTACTTATTTGTATGTGCGACTGTGAGCTTTGCCACCCAACATTTTATTGGTGATAGTTTAGATCAGGTGACTTACTTCAAGCTGCGTTGTTCGGCCTTTGAGGTAAACTGCAGAGATATTACTTGTAATATTCCGACACATGATGTAAACAAGCAAACATCGTAATATGTGTTAACCATCGCATGGTAAACAAGCAGAGTGTGTGCGTTTGTTGTCAACTCTCACATTCCGTTGAATACGTAAAAGATAATGTGGATACGTAAATTCTGCTTGATTTCCTCTGGCCTGCTACGCATCAGCATTCACGAAGTTCATTCTTTAAATTCGAATACCTTTCTTCTTTTTCTGGCAAGTAAACCATGTTAGAAATTTATCGCTGATTGTGGGCTTCGGTCGGTTTAAAGACGGCCGCTTCTAATTTATTATTTCTTTATTCACAGAGGAGCACACAATAATATACATAACAAGAGACCATAAAAATTTGAAGAAAAAATACAAATTGCTTCCTTGCGAATGCTTATATAAGCTAAAAAGCTTCACAGGCGACATAGGCGAAATTACTCTCAATAGAACAATAATATAATGAAATTTGTAAGTACGCACGCACTTTCTACACTGTTAGAAATAACTGTGAAAAAACGGTCCCACTGGCGTTCTAGTGGCCGGTCGCCCCGTGAAACTAAACTATACCGCCGTTTTTATCAGATGTTTTACGGATTTCTAGTGTTAAATTAGAATAAAAACGGCGACACGGTGTTTCTTTTCACGTGCCGACCGGCCACTGAAACGCCGGTAATACCGTTAACGGTAATTTTTCTAACAGTGCAGCTCTAAGCTTGCACTCGTGCCACGAGATCGCGGCGGTATACGCAGGCTAAGCACGTGCGGGTTGGCGCCGACATTAAAGAAGCATGCAACATCACCGCGAGGTCAGTGAGTTGCCGCAGTTCATGGTGGGCTGTTGTGTGTGATTTTAGCTCTCGCCAGTGCGCCCTCGAGTACTTTCGATTTTATCCACAATTTTGGTCGGCTGGCGACACGGACTTAGAGAGTTTGAAAGAGTGTGATGTAAAAGGCGATATGAAGAATTGAAGATACTTCTGACGTTATTTGTAGCCTCCTAGCGCTCGTTCATTGCTATAATGTGAGTACTCGGGGTATTTTTCGATGCGAGATGGTTTTTCGTTTGATCTACATGACGCTTTTTCGCTTGATCTGAGGCGGAAGTCAAGACGGTTTATCCCATCAAATATGTGTTTGTTAGCTAAAACTCGTCTTCATTTCAGCAGCTGATGGTCACTAATTTTAGCAAGTTTTGGGATTTATATACGATTTATTCAGCTGGTCATGATCTGATAGAGTTAAGCATAAAAAATTGAAATCTTGAGGGAGAGTCTCGGACTCCTGCTTCAAGTGTAACAATGTCGAAATTATCACTCGAAACATATTTATTGTCTTTTAGTAAAATCAATTAAACGAATTTAGCCCTGCATGAGCTCTTCGTAAGGTGGCCAAAAACTTTTTACCTAGCAGCATGTTTTTTTACCTACATATTCGATTAGTAGGACAGGAGCTGCTATTATGGCATTGTGCTTGCTTCGTATTGCTGCATAATATCAAACAATTATTCACCTATATTAGTACTTAATTGTTCGATTTACCCGACATCGGCAACAATCGAAGCGAAACTCATTCATGAAAAAAATTGCGTAATATTATTTAAAGGCGTTCAGAGAGCACTTGATTTTTTTTAAAGAACTTCGGAAGAGTTACGTAAAAGTAATTCAAAGTTTTATGGGAAATGCGTCCTGTATTTCAATAATTTCGTTATGACGTTACCTAATGAAGATATGCGAAGCGGTCCTTTTAGTTGAGAGTATCCCTAACAAAATTTAGAGTCGCCCCAGCTTCTGGTATTCTAAATCAGAAGCTGCCGCGTCTGTAAATTTTCACTGTGTAACTCTGGTTCTTGGGAGTCGCTATCCAAGGCTAGTGGTCAGAAATAAGTACCGTCTTTCGCTGTAATTGCCGTGGCAATTTAAGAAGAAGTAGTTATATGAAGGCGCCTTTTTGTGATGCTGTGCAGCTGAGCGCCATGTTTACATCAGCCCTGCGTGATGTGATATATACGGAGCAAGTTCAGAGTAACAATTACCCTTTTCATATATGTCGTGTTGCCATTATTGAATATGTGAGGTGTGAGCATTTTGAAATATTTGCAGTGTAAGCAGTATAAATTAGGTAATAAGAGTGCGAATGCTGTAACTCGATCTCCTAACAAAATTTAGAGTCGCCCCAGCTTCTGGTAACCCAAATCAGAAGCTGCCGCGTCTGTAAAATTTCACTGCGGTAACAAAATTTAGAGTCGCCCCAGCTTCTGGTAACCCAAATCAGAAGCTGCCGCGTCTGTAAGTTTTCACTGGGTCCGTTTTTTGAATGCGAAGTAAGGAAAGGCGGAAAGAGCTAAGTAAACATATTCCACCTGTCGCAAATGAGTGTTACTGTGGTGGGCTGTTGGTGTAGCCGAGATATCGGCTGAACTTTACTTTGAAGGTCCGAGATCATTGGAAGAGAAAATTAGCGTCATGATTTAATTCTTCTAAAAAACACGAGCCTAGCGCACAAAATCGGCTTTTTTATTATCACGTAAAGGAATGAATGAGATTTTGTACAAATAGCGATGCAATTTTAGTTCTTGCGTGAGTTACCTTGACCCAGTTCGGCCTTACAAATGGTGTATTACTGCTACCTAAGCTCACTGCTCTTAGACGCAATGGAAGTGTGGATAGACGCAATGGAAGTGTCACTATGTATATAAATAATATTTTATTTACATTTAGTTTTTATTTTTATTTGTCTGAGTGCTTGTCTTGATTTTGCAATAGAAAAAGACGTTGCTAATCCACAAACTTTTTTTAGTACTCAACGGCTGTTTTTATCCTCGCCATTTACATTCCGCAAGCGTCGGGAGATAGTACTAGATTTAGAATTTGGTGTTAAGTTAACTTGAACACAAAGTTGTCAAGTGAGCGGTGATTTCCAAGTCTTGCAGGCTGCTAAACGTCGTTATAAGCATACAGATAACTGTGTTTACATCTACATTCAACGGCGACAAAATCTTTAGACTAAAGCGAGTTGTATGACGAAGTGGGGTGCCCGCATGGGAGGAAAAATATAACTCAGTACTCACTGCAGTTGAGGGACAGAGAGCGCATTTTCTCGTCGACGAAAACATGAGGTCACGGACGGACAGACAGACAGACGGACGGACATGGCGAGCACAATAGTGCATTTTTTCCATAAATGAGAAAATGCGCTAAAAATGGTCCTCGAGTTTTCCACGGATTGGTGTTAAGTAATAAATTCAAGAATCACTTCCCAGAAATGGCGAAAGAATCAAGTGCAAGTTCACTGTTGTATTAGTTCTCCCGAAAATATTATTGTATAAATGTTTGTCGATCAGTCGCATACGGTGTAAGGAAGCTAATTGCTTTGCACGAGTTAATCTATTCCATGACACATCCATGGACGTTTGGGTAGATTGCATTAAATATGATAAAATATCATTGAGAAATTTACGGTTAACAGTTAAGATATTGAGGATCAGAAAATATTGGGGCCAATACTGTATGCATTTGTAGCTTTTTGTGGCATTTTATATTTTGAAAGCCCATTCCGCCTTAACTATATGAACAATTAATTAACAGCTGTATATTAAAGAGGTATGAAAGATGCCATAAAAAAGAGAACTACTGTTCAACGCTGCAGAGAATCTTACAGATCCCCACATCGAAGAAGAATTTGCTTTAGCGTGCAATGCACGTATTGATTTAAATTATTACCCGTTCGAATGAGTGGAACGTGAATTCCAAAGCTTCGATCGCTGAACTCGAAACTTCTGTTAAAAAATCGGTCTCGTGTTCAAAAAAATCGCCTCAATTTATGCCTGTTTGTGCGTATGCCATGTGATCAGCGAATTCGCCTCAATTTTTGCCTGTTTGAGCGTATATATGCATGAGCTACAGGTGTGCAAGTTATGTTGCCTCGATCGTCGACATTCCATGAAGAGCGCCAGTTTTTTTCGTACAAGTGTCGCATGAATGGGTGCACAGTCTGGTGCTAATGCCTTTACTTTCGACGAGTCTGAACATTCTAGCCGTTAGCGCCGCCAATGTCGGCACACTCGATTCACTTCATTACTTTGGAATTTCTGTACCTTCATTAAACGGCCCCCATAGAACATGATAATAGTGAAGTATACTGTATAATATATACTCTATAATGAATATTGTATAATGTATACTGTATAATGTATATTCTACCTCAACACAAATTAAATTCTTTGCATTTTAAACCTGATTTCTCTTCATCATTAAATAAAAATGTAGTTATTGATGAAAGTGTATCTTAAAAATGGCGTCCAGGTTATTTTAGGATTGGTTTTCTGTTAGTATTTGATGAAGCGTGCTTAGAATTGATGTCGATGCAGTGATGATGCAGGATCTGGCTGGATGTTCCGGTTTTGTGTGTCATAATTAGTCTCTGGGAACTCTCACAATGGAGGAAAAGAAGGAAAATAATTTATTTACTTTTAAAGCATTTTCCTACGAGATCTTTACTGCAATTGATGTCTCCAAGGGGTTGTGTGGATGAAGCTGTGGGTTGTGTGGATGAAGCTGTGGGTTGTGTGGATGAAGCTGTGGGTTGTATGGATGCTGTCTCTTATACACATCTAGATGTGTATAAGAGACAGGTACTTACAAGGTGAGGCTAGTCCTCTGTAATTGTAAGGTGAGGCTAACAGTCAGTACTTGGTGGTCAGTACAAGGTGAGGCTAACAGTCGGTACTTACAAGGTGAGGCTAGTCCTCTGTACTTGTAAGGTGAGGCTAACATTTTTCTGTACTTGGAAGGCGAGGCTGTCTGTTCCTATAAGGCCAGGCAGTCAGTACTTTTGAGGTGAAGCTAACTCATTATACTTATGAGGTGAGGCTAACATTTTTCTGTACTTGGATGGCCAGGCAGTCTGTTCTTATAAGGCCAGGCAGTCTGTAGTTTTGAGGTGAAGCTAACCTTTTATACTTATGAGCTGAGGCTAGTCCTCTGTGCTATTGAGTGAAGCTAACCCTCAGTACATGTAGGGTGAGGAAAAGTATGCATGTATGTATAATGTATGCGTGTGTAATATGTTTGAATTCACTTTGCTTTTTACATTAATTATAATTATTGGAGGAGAATGGGTCAGAAATATTTTGTTCTTCAATTTCTCTATTATAATTTGATATCGATGTTTGACGTTGGCTTTTGTTTACAGGGAATCCTGGACGCCAGTCGGCAGCGGCACAACGCCTTGTGGCGAAGTCATAGTGAAACCAACCTTCAACAGCCCCCTACCTCCCCCAGGGACGGGGTCTCCCCCTCTTCCCCCAAACGTCTCACCCACAAAGAGCGGCTCCAGAAGCGGGCAACAGGACGACGAAGTCAACCAATCGGGTCTTGTCAACCCAGAATAAGCGATTCTGAAAAGACCGTCGCCGGGCTCTCCCACTCTAGTGCTGGTCTAAACATCCCCAAGTTTGTTCCCCCAGTGTGGGATCTTGTGTCTTCCCCGACCCCTGGACGTGGGATCAATTCCCCAAGTGTGGGAGAAGAACATTCATCCATTCTTCCTCCGTCTGTGGGATTCAGTTCACATTTTAGAGATCGATCTCCACCCGCGGAGAACTCTGTGCTAGATAACAGAGTGGAGGGAGTGGAGTCTTACGTAAGAAAATTTATGTATAATGAAGAGGTCTGCCAGGGTCTACAGCACTCGCAGAGCAGCTCGTCACATCTGTACAGTTATGCAGACCCTTGTGCGTTATCATGTACATTTCCTGACGCGGACCTTGGTACAGACCACGGCGCAGTGCCATATGCAGACCGTGACACAGTCCTCTCTGCAGACCACGGCGCAGTGTCATATGCAGACCGTGACCCAGTCCACTCTTCAGACCACGGCGCAGTGTCATATGCAGACCGTGACACAGTGCACTCTGCAGACCCCAGCACAGTCCACTCATCAGTCCCCACCTCAGACCCTGTTTCGTTCGCCTCCAGCAAGTACCTGGACTACGTGCAGCAGAATGACAAGTATCCCCGGCTGGGGGGTCAGGATGGGGATGGGGGGATGTCTTACTTTGAGGGGAGCGAAGGAGACTCAAGAGAGAGCCTTCCCCCCATTGGGGGACGGCGCCCCAAGTCCTGGTCCCCCGATGACAGGATCACCTCCCACCTCTTCCCCTCCACGCCTTGTGCCGGTAAATTTCCTCGACAATTTGATTTGTACTTTTAATATTTTGTGATAACTATATTTCATTTTAATCATATTAAATGTTAGCAGTCCAAGTAATTTTGTTAGTTTAACTAGTAATTCTTCACAGTTATTTTGATTTAATTTGAGTATAAACTTCTAATTGATAAGCTGTCGAAATTGGCGACTTTCCAGTTAATTGCTGCCACTCCTGTTTTTTTAATTGATTTATTGACATCGCAATTGCCATTATTTTGATTTGCAGATAACTGAAGAGGCAGTTTCGTTCCTTCATTGCCATATTTACATTTACATTTTTACATTGCCATATTTACATTCATACATTTTACTTACATTTCACATTTCATATTTACATTTCATAATTTCACTTCCATTAACAGCAATACGAGATTATATGTGTTCTCTTACGCCTGATTCATTTCTTTAATTTATCCTGATTCATCAGTTATACAGTATAGCCTTTTGAGTGTAATGTAGTTAGGATATTGGACTATTGGTTATATTTATTTATTTCATATTAGCTATTCAGTTACTTCAAGGTTAATCTTGTGGTTAACGATATTTTTCCTCTCTAACAATTTTGAGTCAATACATGATTTTACCGTATTTTCTCATTTATGGAAAAAAGGTGCTATTGTGATCGTCATGTCCGTCCGTCCGTCTGTCTGTCTGTTTCCGTCTGTGACTTCACATTTTCGTCGACGAGAAAATGCGCTCTCTGTCACTCACTGCAGTGAGTACTGAGTTATATTTTCTTTATTCTTTGATGTGTGTTGATTTTTTGTGCTCATGGATGTGTTTTGTGCAGACGGCGTGGGGAGCAGCAGTGGGGAGGAAGGCGGCTGTGGGGGACGCGGCAGGCGGCGTAGTGGCTCCCTAGACCTGCGGACGCCATCAGACCTGCAGCGCTACAGACCCTTCAATGCAGGTCAGACCTGCAGCGCTACAGACCCTTAAATGCAGGTCAGACCTGCAGCGCTACAGACCCTTCAATGCAGGTCAGACCTGCAGCCGATGTCTGGGAAGTTACGTCCAGTCTGGACGTCGCGATCAGACCCTTAAATGCAGGTCAGACCTGCAGCGCTACAGACCCTTCAATGCAGGTCAGACCTGCCGCACTACAGTCTGTACAATGCTGGTCTGCAAAGCAAATATTCCAGACCCTTAAACTTTGAAAAAGATTTTACCCGTATAAGAACTATTCTGCAAGTAGTCGTTTCTTGAAAAGGTATTGTAAAAAACTGGAAGGCACGTACTAAGTAATTGTTGAATGGTAATTATGAAAAACAGGGCTTGGGAGCACATAGGTACGGTGTAACACTGCCTGCTGTCTTCCCGTGACCGCATTGCCAATCAAGTTCGTGACCATTCTGAGTTACTATGATACCGGTACCTAGATTTATAAAACCGCCTTCAAATTCGAGCAATTACAACTAACAGCATCGGTAAACTATTTTCGTCCTTTAGGCACAATATCCATACCAGGTACACTATTATCATAACCTGCACAAAGTCCAACAACTATCTCGCAGATAGTTTTTACTCTTGGTCTGCTCATGTGTAATAATTTATTTCATAATGTATGCGTGTGCTTTGTAATTTTTTTAGCTAATTCCGGCGTTTGTTTCAGATGGTGATTGTATAGATTCGCCTCCTGTGATGCGGTCGGCGTCCACTGGAGGCAGCGTAGAGGGCCTGAGCCCCCTGTACCTTGCCCAGGGGGGGTCAGTGAGGGGGCAGCTCCCCCAGTACCTACAACTTTCCTCCTCCGTCAAGGACCGAATCACGGAATTTGAAACTGTGAGTGGAAAAGCCACCGACGTAGACACGGCACCTACGATTTCCACGTCAACAAGAGAGTCACCTGCTGCTCATTTAAAATCATCGCTTGATGGTGAAGTTAATAAGAACCTTTCACCATACTACAGTAGTACGTCAAGTCCGGCACCCTTACTCACCTTTAACGCCTCGGCATCTTGTGATGACTTGCAGAGCAGCGATGTGGTGGAGATCCCTCTTTCGGCCACCGAGGAGGTGGTACCCTACGACCCACTCACGGTGAAGATAAAAGCTGCTCAAATGATGAAACGACGGGCGAATATCACGCAAACTGCCCACCGCAACCAGCGGCCTGTGCCAAGCACTAGCCGACTACTGCCCCAAACTGGAGGTTCTGATACCGTGCTGCTTCCCCACGAACAAGACATGAGGTCAAGCTCTAAGTGGGGATTGTCCCAAGAGAACCGTCATCCTTGTGTTATTGTGCCCAATGAGTCCATCACTTGGAAGAGCGGTAAAGTCAAGCGACAAAAGCAGGACTTTGAAGAAATGACTAAATCAAGTGACAGCATGAGAGGGTTCATTTCTAGTACTAGCATTCATGACGGTGACATGGCTGGCATGAAGCCTTCAACCAGTCTAAACACCCTCAACTACATCTCCTTGGATGGCACTGAAGACGAGTCGTGCACGGACGAGGTAATGGACGCTCATCTCATCGTCCGGTCAAAGTCATTGAAAGATTCTCGAGTTCGTTCTCGAACCTGCGATCCTTTCTCGAATGATGTTGACAGAGTTTTTGCGCACGAGGAGAAAAATTCTGGGGCGAGCGGGGAGGTAGACCGCTGTTCTCCTTCTAGAAATAATTCGTGGGGTAGCTTCGACAGCGCCGTGGTGCTAGAGAACAAGGAACGATACCTGCCTTCGCGCCAGAGCTCGTGGGGATCATGTGACACCAGAGTTACGGGCGCCTATCCCTCTAGGAACAACTCCATGGGAAAGTTCGATTCCACACGCAGACCTCCAGATGACAAAGTTATCGGTGAAGGCGTAGTCTCTAATCACTCATATTCTAGTCAGAGTCCAAGAACTCGTTATAATCGCAACGATGGTCGAGTATCTCAAGAGACCCCGACATCATTAAGCCGCATATGTAGCTTCGGAGGATCGGCCAGTCACAGAGTTGATGTAGGCATCGTCTCCTCTTACAGCTCTGATCAGCTTAACTGCGCAGCCGGTTACGCGAAACCTGTTCTGTCACCATCCACCAAAGAAACTAGCACTTCACGTGACTGGGAGTCTCAAGTTAGTTCCGATGCACTTGATGACAGTTTAAGCAAGAATTCTACAATCCACCTACCACCTCCATCGAAAATGTTTCGCGCTGCAACTGAAACTGAATTAGATTCAGAAATTTCCCCTGAAAATACTCCGCTTGAAATGATGTCGGTGCAATCCTCCAGTTCACTTGGTCACTTCAAAACGCCTGGAGTGTTCCGCAATAGCATTGATATCAGACTGAAGCCCTCAGAGTTATCTCGATCGCGATCTCATTGTGACACTACGACCGCTTCGTCAGCAAATAACTCTGATATAGGAGTCGAACCTTTAACTGGAATTCGAGGCCAAGCAGTAGATGACCATGGTTCCGGAAGTTCGCCTTCACCTCCATCGGAGTCTCTTCTTGCCCTGCGATCCATTGACTTGCCCGGCGCTGACGACAGTAGAGGCAACATCAGCAAACAAACGTCATCTCTGAACAATGTTCTCGTGCCAGGAACAGTCCGTCAACAGCGACAACGACTAGAAAGTAAACTGCACGACGCCAACGATAACAACAAGGAGCTAGAGCGATGTCCAGACGAGCCTAGTAACGAGTCTTGCCCACAGACGAACTTGCTGAGCTCGTGTAGCGTCGGGGCTTGTGGGTCAGCGGAGTCTCCGCTCAAGAAAGGCTTGAAAATCAACCGCAGCTTGTCGGAAAAACGGGCTAAGTTCGAGAATCGGCGACATGTTGGACGTGTCAAGAAACTCACCCAAGATCTCGAGGAGATCAGCGCAGGGCAGGAACTGGACTCGCTCAAGATTAATAGGAGTCCGGCAGGTGAAGTTCGGGATTGCAAGATGTCCACTTTGAGACAGCGCTCCCTCAGCCTCGAGAGACTAAGCACTTCCCCCACATCTACGAAGTCCCCTCCTCCTCCCTCCTCCCCAGACTCTCCTCTCGATCAGATCGTAGAACAGGCACTTGCTCAGGCTCGGAAACTCGAGAAAGACGCGTCTGAAAGTTCGCAAGAGTCAACAGATGAAATTTCCGTTAAAAGTCTTGTCGGAATTTACGAAAACCCAAATTTTTCCGCCGAAAGTAAATTAACTACACGGCGTATTAAGCCCATAAAAGATGGTGACGCGTCCAATAATATAAATAACAATTTCTACATTAATAACAATGATAAAATTAGACCGCGGGCGGACAGCGCGGGAGAAAAATATTTACCTCCTGTACCGCAACGGAAGTCGAGTCTGGACATAAGCGTTCGCTCCTCATCCCAGCCTCCCCGCAGTCCGTTGAAGCCCCCCACTGTGGGAGCAGGGCTTCGAAATTCAAGGGAAGGAAGCAGCGGGGACGGCAATCATTTCTTCGGTCGCGGCCTGAGCTCCAGCCCATCTAGCAACTTTCTGCAGGGGAGCAACAACAAACTGGGATGTGGACCGCCATCCCCCAAGCTTCCTCCCGGGTGTCCTAAGCCTCTGCAGTCATTCGGTTCTTGTTCTTTCAGAAGGAATGAGAACAAAAATCATATTTTTTTACGTGGAAATGCAAACGTAGGGGATAATAGAACCAGATCAGCTTCTGGTTATTCCCTGACTGGCAGCAAGAGCAGTCCTATGTTGAGTAAGAGCGGTCTCATGGCTGAGATGGGCTCAGGTCTCACCTCCGGCCCCAAGGGGAGTTCAGGCTTCTCCACCAGCCTCATGGGAGGTTCAGGACCCTCTTCTAGTCCTAAAGGCCGCCCTCAGGCGTGTAGCACGGAGATGAGGCGTCGGAAGGAGCAGGGAAAGACGCATCCTTTGTCCCGATTGCCCTCCCGAGAAACAGGTCTTCCGTAGACTTAAGTCAATACTCGTAGTGTCATGGCTCCAATACTCAAAAGCAATTGTGATGTCGTAAATCCATCAGCAAACCTAATTTTATTTCCGTGTTGTAAATTTTGAAGCTTACTTGAAGTTATCTAACGTCCATGTGGAGCTGATCTCCCTTTGGGTTTCCAAATACGGCTGCCATCTGTAGACCTTGCATCCACTTCAGACTTCATCGCATACATTCATCGTGCGCGCAGTTATGAGGTAGCAGGCGCGCGCTGCATCATAATAGTTATCAATTTTCTCTCAGTCTTGGATCACTTCTGACGCTACTCTGCTCTTAGTAATAAACTACCTTTTGTCCTTTATTTATCTCTGCAGCTATTTTGGAAGATTCTTCTTCGTTTTTTTTTTTTTGGTTCTTTGAATTATTGTTAGACAAGTTTGCATGTTCGACAGAATTTGAAACCACTAGTTTTTGGCAAACTTACATATCATTAGGCTGATTTAATAATGTTCATTATCGTACATCAACCAAGCAATCAGAAACTTTAAAGCATTCCTA
Source organism: Hyalella azteca (assembly GCF_000764305.2). Classification (NCBI taxonomy): domain Eukaryota; kingdom Metazoa; phylum Arthropoda; class Malacostraca; order Amphipoda; family Hyalellidae; genus Hyalella; species Hyalella azteca. Next base: position 490,966 of record NW_025935628.1, on the reverse strand, counting down.
CATCGTGGTCTTAGAACACTAGCCACGATAATCGTTATAATCATGATAATGTTTCTTATTTCCAAGAATCTGTTTATTAATTCCCTTTTCATGATTAATGCCACATATTTATTGTATGTCGTCAATTTTTTTCGAATAAATTCATTGGGATGAATGGAAAATTAATTATACAGAAATTGATCTACATTTACATCATTCGTGGAGCGGACCTGCAAGTCCGAAACTGACTCTGGAATATTAGTCATGGAATCGCGTTGCAAAAGAAACGCAACTCTGTAAGCACGTCAAACGTGCACTAAAAGAGACCACAAAATATCATTGTTGACCAGATAGTTTAAGTCAAAGCATACTAGGATGATTAGGTTTCGATGTGCATCGTAATTAACTTTTATACCGCCATGGGGTTAGATAGTGTTAGATAGTCGTAATCTCGACTATCGCCCTAAGAACCACAATAACCGGATGTCAGAACTGTAACCTGTTGGGAACAACTCATTAACCTCATCAACTTTCTGTTCATTGGTTTTCCTCATTAATTTCTTCACGGGAATAATTCGGCCACGATTAGGGTTTTCTTTTTCCATGAATCTTGCTGATGCTGGTGTTTTTTAAAGCAGTTCAGTGCGGCAAATTTCTGATGTGTTCACTTAAAGACTTCACCAGCGATCGACGAAGTTGTCTTCGATGTCTATCCTCTTTCCACGTGTACAAAAAACGTTTTTGATTTCAATGCAGCAATAAAGTGATTGTTTTGATAATGATTCTTTCGAATTTTATCTCGATCTCTTTAGATATTCAAGCTTACTTTTAAATGTAAATTTTAGGCAATTTCGTTTTTAAAGAATAACCCTATTTGCGGCAGGAAATGGAATTTGAGATTTTGTGATTTTTTTGACTAAATTTTCATTGAAATTTTTGTGTATGAAACCTGTCCGCTAGGAGTCAATATCGATGTCTTTGTATAACATGCATATAACCATTGATGTACTAGAATATTTTGTGCAGGGTAAGAATTTTTACAGCGAGCCTATGGCTAATATAGGCAATTGATTCTATACCAGCCGGAAGACGTATTCTCTTGGCTGTTTGTGATACTAAACTTGTATTTTGTGTTCTTATTTTCTACTTTGATATTCTCTTTTGTATTTTATTAATTGTGTTGCGGTCTGTGATGCCTCTTATATCTGCGTGACACACGCTAACGATGATACTGAATAAACTTTAGTATATCCTTGAATGATACATTAATTTGACGTGAATCCTACGCTAGGGCAAGGTATATTTAACTTGGAAAATATTATATATTATATTAATAATAATAATATATTAATATTATTATTAATATAATAATATTATATTAATATTAACACTTCGAAAAGTATTTCATGTCTCGGCCTGAACAAATATTGTTTTGGTGTCCTTTGGCGTACGGATTCTTTGGTCTAATAAAGAGAAGTTGATGGGAATTTTTCATTAATTTATTTTGTTAATTACTTCTGCGACGATTACTTTATGGCAGCTAGACCATCTTGGCATAAATCAATATAGGAAGAAGAACTTGTTTCACCTCAATGTAACTGTATATTTACTATATTATTCAAAATTCAACTTTTTGAAGGCATATATTTATCATCATAAACAAATAAAACAATACTTGCAACCTGGCTCATGACATCGAGGAAATCGCACTAAATTTGCGCTTCGTTTGTTTTGCTTATGATTTTTTTGTTGATGCATAAATGATTTTCAAGCAGAGGTTAAAAAAAATATTTAACCAAATTTATATTTGGTTAAATTTTATTTAACCAAATATATTTAACCAAATATTTAACATTATTTACCGATTGCACACCAGCCTTGTGCACAGAATATGTAATTTGTCGATAATATTTTTTTTTAACAGTTGAGAATTCTGTCACAATATCATTTCTTCACAGTAATTACGTGCTAATGTCAAGCCATTTTTCGTTTGACGACCAATTTTAAAACATATTTTTTAGCTATAACCGTTGCCCGCTACAGCCGAAATACGCGCGAAGGTCAAACGTAACCTATGTACAGTCGCAAAGTCATCAAGTGCTGCTGTACAGTCGTACTGCCATGCTCTCCAGCTAACACTGTAATATCCGTAACTATGTACAGCTGGGCCTATACTTTCAAAAAAAGTTAAGAGATCGTAAGTTCATCCGCCAATCATTGACGGCCTTTCAAGCAAAAGTCACCAATCATAGACAAGAAAATAGAGCGTAAGTACTTACGTTCACTTAGAGAGTTTTGAAAGTATGGTGTACAGAAATCGCACCGTGAAAACTAACAGGAACAAAGTGAAATTCTGAGTTGATATTTCAGAAACGTGGGTAGAGCTCGACGTCAATTTCATGACTGATGTTTACTGTTGAAGGATGAATTAGAATGAATTGATTAATGCGTGTTTGTATAATATGTGTACCCATACCATGTATATCCAGTGTGTAATACAATCGTGGTCCATGAACTTCTCTTATTTTTCCTATCAAAACTGTAATATTTATTGTGTTTTACGATCTATTAACGGCCTTACCTGGTTCGGGTTTTAAAATAATATTTTTCTGATTTTCTTTCAGGATAGAAATAATATTGATTTTGAATAAGTTTGTAGTTTTTGGCTCTTAACACGTCTGCCGATTAATTCGAACTTTGATACATAATGTAGAGAAATTTTTTTTTTTTTTCAAAGGCATCAAATAAATTAAGGTATTTGAAATTCAAAATGGCCAATAAAATCAGCCATCTAGAATGTCCTCCTAGTAAATAGTAAATAAGTAAAGTAAATGAAAATAAACCCTTAAATGAAAATAAGTAAGTAAAGTAAATGAAAATAAGTGAAATTTAAGTTCGGGCGCGCTACAATTTGAGAAAAATTTTAGTGTTTATGCATTTCAAGTCTACGGAACTTGCAACCAATATTTTGTAACCACACGCGCACAAGCGACCCTGCACTGCAAGGCTGTTTTACTTCAATACTGAAATTATCTTGAACTCTACAGATGGCGAGGAAAGGCTAAGTACTTATTGAAAAATATTGTTCAAGCTAAATTTTTTTTAGATTTGCATTCATGTTATTCAGCGAAAAAAATTGCGTGTGAAGTTCTTGAAAACTGACGTCGTTAATCATTCTCTACTTGGACATGCCAATTTTTGTTCAGAAGCTGAAGCCATAGCGATGTGTAAAGTATGACATAAAACGTAAAGTAAAAACGATAAAAATAAGTGATAATCTAACCTAATCTGCAATTATTAGAATAATTCTTAATTTTCAACGCAGGTTATTTATTTATTGGCAAGAAATGTTTACTTTTTGCAATTAAAAAAAACTAATAAATTCAAACTAGCGAATAAATATGCCTTATTCTCTTAACAAAGTTCGAAAAATTAGCCCATGCTTCATTTTTGCAATGCAATTTTTCTTAATCATCTCGAATATTGCACTATACGAAGAAATAAATCATCTATAAACTTCAGTGTTCATTATTTCTTCTTAAAAATTTTATTGCATTGTGCGTTGGCAAATGGAAACCAATAAAACCTTCATTATTGAACTTATAAAGACCCAGGAACGGAAAAAAATGGCGGGGTATGGCCGGTATGTGAGCATGTTCAGAAGGTTCGCCCTAGTCGCTTATCCCATCCAAGGTTTTCTCGGTAAAGAATAGAAGCGGATGCCCTCGAGCCAAACTTCCTTCTTTACGGAGAACGTCTCATGTAACAAGTGCGCTGTGACTTTGACCTAGGAAGGACGCGACCTCGAAAATGCTCATCTGCTTTCTGATCAGCGTCGTCTCGGGACGGAAGAAATCGCGCAATTCGCACGTTTTCCGCGGATTTTCGGTCAGAAGCAAACTAACAGTCGTGAGGGATGGTGCGTGTTGATCCCGTTCCTGGGTCTTGACCGTAATTTAGCCGCAGATAACTGATTCGTATGTTATTCTATCAGTTGAAGTCACCCATTGACAGTTTCTGGGATAAGATTGCGTGAATAACTCAGAAAAGTCTTGATACGAAACGCTGGGTGTTTTATTTCTCTCAGTGTGTTTCTAAATTTTCAGTTCACGACGCTGTTCCGAAGAACCTCTTTAGATGCCGCCAAAATGATTCAAATTAATGTGAATGTGGATGTAAATCTCGGCTCCGGAGTGGAGAAGAACTTGAAATGAGACTTTTTTTTACGAAATAATGTATACATCAGAACACACTGGTAATAATGTGTTTTTTTTTTTTGTTTACTAAGTTTGCAATCATCCGGGAATTAGATGAAACGTTCAATTTTAGTCACCTGCTTCCTAACTTTTTATATGCGTCCCTGGAGAGGCGGAGAGGGGTTGCAATTTTCTGCCGAGAATCAAAGGTTAAATTGTAATCTTTCTTATATTTCTAGGGCGGATTATCAAACATAGAGGTGAGATCTTGATATTCATTTCTGACATTTAAGTACGTTACCGTTAGTGAGCAGCAGCAGCAGATTCTGCTGTTAGATGTTCCGTGTTCGTCCATTATTATTGGCCCTCCATTATTCTTCTGGATCAATTTCTTCCAATGGACTACCGGTATAGACTATATTTATATATAGAGTTTTGCGCCTTCAGTTTATGAATGAAGCATTACAATTCTAATATAGCTGTATCAACGGGGAATTTAGCAGTTAAATAGTTTTTCTATTTAACTCTCTACCGCCTGACGACAGGCTGACGTGAGTAACCGGAGCAATATTTTCACGCGACTACTTCCCAAAAAGGATACGTTCTAGTAAGGGGAAAATGACTTGCACTGATGGAGTGATGGTTGTTGCCACGTACGACAACTTAAAAATGTTCTCGGTTGCGTACAAACGTCCACAGGTTGCTACTCTCAATAGTTTACGTGTAATTTAAGTTGACTGTTATGTTCCCGGAGAGTGATGTACGGCGGTAGATGGTTAAAATGTTATGCCAGTGCTATACATATAAAGTATGAACTATGAATGCATGATCAGGCAGCGAAACAACGAACTGATCGCACGGCATGCTGGCTACGTTCACATGCAGCGATCTCCTAATAAAATTTTAGCTGTAAATGATAGAATACGAAAATAGTTCGTAACGCCAGTTACGAACTAAACTACGAACAGTCAAGGCTGCTGTCGCTGATACGCCGAATTGTGATGTTTTCAAGTCAATATAGTTCCTTGAATAGTTTGAATTTGGCTAATGTCTTTGAAGTGGACTAAAGCTTCACAATTTTCTTTATAAATACTCCGGTAAGATACCGTATAACGGGGTGACTTGGACCAGTTTCAGCGCTTACCTTTTTGTGATACAAATGGTCGTATGTAGTAAATATATAAATCTACTTATTGCAGTTGTAGGTTATACCTATCATGGTACAACACAATTTTCCTAAAGCAAGAACTTTTTGAGTATAGGGTTTTCTTTCTTTTTATAAATGTCAAAACGGTCCCCGTTTTACGGTACTAGAAGGAAGTCCTTTTAATGCAACGTTGTTAATGTTTCAGCCAATTGACCATATAGGCATATAATTTACAATATTTATATTTTTAAGTTATTAATCTGTCAATATTTGACTGGTAAGTTTCTTTGTGATCATCACGTAGCTTACGATCACCATTCACCACAAAACTCATGATCACTGGAGTTGTGCTAGCATTGATCTTCGGACGTAGGACATAAATTATACTGGAGTCGTGGAGTGCACGCTTTAAGTAACTTTACGTTCTCCGAACCTAACCACAGGTGTGTTAGCAAAAGTTGGTAAACCTATTTTCATTTAAATCAAGATCAATATTTGCTTTTGTTCTCTAACCTGAGCTTATGTTCTGGCAGCAACAAGCAGCCTAATACGTATGGGTACGCACACAGTGAAACTGTGAAAGCAGGTTGCCAGCGTGCTGGTTACCTGCTCAGGCTGGCGCCTGAAACCATAGAATACAGAAGCCTATTCGTACCGGTTTTCACTGTGAACACTTACATTATTATCATATGTTCATTCTTGTGGCAGGTTGGAGCAGGTTGCCCGCACGGGCAAAACTGCTTTCACTGTGTGCGTACCCTATCCCTTTAGTACTCCACCTAACTATAGGAGTGCCCGCGTGCTGGTCGCCTCTAGTGCACTTGCTGCCGCTGTCACATGCACTCCAAAGCCAGGCGGGTTAGCGTTCGTTCTTCCATTCTTCGTACCGTACCGACGATGCACGCGACGCTTCGCTCTTATCATATACTTTTGCGAAGCCTCAAACTTTAATATATTTACAAACTAAATTTTCATCTCGAGTAGCCCTTGTCGGATTGTATAGGTACAATTGTAATCTAAACTCAGTACGATTATAACGTTTTAAAAATTATGTAGTCGAACAAAACTTGAATGAGTCATTAGGTTTTGTCTCGCCACTAGACAAGTTCCTCTAATTGGCTCCTTTTTATAAGGCTACGTTTCCTGTACTAACAAGTATTTTTATTTATCAATCTGTTCAAAATTTATTGATTGATTGTGCCGTGTTTCGATTAGTAATATTTCTCGCTGTAATTGGAAGGAGCCTCCAATTATCTTGATATAAGAAAAAAAATTGAAGGCTGACTGCTCCTACCGATATAATGTACAATATGCATGGGTTCATCTGTGCCAATTTGGGCTCTTTTTGATGCCATCCTTCCTGGCTCAGTCTTGAAACAAGCAAATGAACGCGCGATTCAAATGAATGGTTTATGACAATTCTCGCGTCTCTCAAGTCTCGTGTACCATAAACTTGCGAATTTCGACTTTTGTCTGCAATATGCGGAAGTCGAATTGAAGCCAAGGCCGTACCACGAATTCCTTGATTTACGTCAATACATTGATTGATGTCGTTTGTCAATTGATACCAATAATCATTTTTGGCGACCATGTTTTTTTATAAATTTTTTAACTGTTTGAATTAAGCAAAATTTCACATTTTTTCCATTACGAATGACCCTTCGAAGTCCACAAGCTTTATTATTAAAATAAATGCGAGCATAACAGAGGCATTGAAAACTTTAATAAATGCGTATTTAATATAATGTTCACATTCCGTAAAAGCTTTTTTCACCATAAATACGTGCAAATGCTAGAATGAACGTCTCGCCTCGCCGAAGATTTTTCTAGCAATTGATTCGAACAGTAATTCGTTCGTTTTTACTTTCTTTTGCGTAATCAACTCACACTTACTAGGATAATCTAACTATTGCGTCGGTTCCCCGCTGGAAGCAATCAGTACGTAACGCACGGACTTGTATGTTCACGAATACCAAATTTTGTTCCTTAGCATTCTCCGAAATTGTTATCACTATTGTTATAATTACTATTACTTTAATAGATACGGTAGTTTAATTTTACTAATACTATAATACTTGCAAATTTGTGTCTGTTCGTCATCCGAAATGTAGAGGTTTGATCATCCAGAATAGAATAGACAAGCACAAGGATATCTTCACTATCAGGGTAGTGTAGCAAGTATCCCTTAATTGTAATCTAGTGTATATAGGATACAATGCTACTATCAGGACATATGTAGCAAGTATCCCTTGTAATCTAGTGTATATAGGATACAATGCTACTATCAGGACATATGTAGCAAGTATCCCTTGTAATCTAGTGTATATAGGATACAATGCTACTATCAAGACATATGTAGCACGTATCCCTTGTAATCTAGTGTATATAGGATACAATGCTACTATCAAGACATATGTAGCACGTATCCCTTGTAATCTAGTGTATATAGGATACAATGCTCTACATTGAACGATGTTGTAGCTTCTCTGCTGCCGTGCCAGCCACGACCAATCGTTCGGATTTTTCGACAAGTTCTCATCACGAGCTGCAGGTTCAATTAACGAAAATCAATAACACAGATAACTAACCCCATACCTTTAATTCAGTTTCTACCTTTCAATAACTCGTTGGCTTCAATTTCACTTTTACCGCAGAGATTCCAGTGATCTCCGATCGAAAACTGACCCAGCTTTCCACGAAAAAATTCTAATTATTCGCTGATTCAATTTTTAAGTTCTTCATGCAGTTATTTTAGTTTATAAGTCAATTAATTCTTGCATTTGCTGCTTATAAATTAGTGTTGTGTACTAGGCGGGTGGTAACATTTGTAGAGCGGTTATAAATTTCTAAAAAATTTATTGTTTACCTATGTTATATCAATTGTAACTGTTGTAACTGAACGGCAAATATTTATCGCATTAAAACCTTCCTTAATTGAAATGATGTATTTTATGTGTATCTTCATGTTTTTGTTGTTCGGCACGCGCCATAATTTTGCCCTCGAAAGCAACTAAGCTCGTCCTTTCCCAACGAAGCCTCCAGTTCTGGAGATGTCTTTGCAAACGTCTTTATTTTCCAGAAAACACATTATTATTCAGAGCTGACAATTAGCACTAGTGCTTCACTCCCTAACAATTAATGCCTGATTCTCAAACCAAATTCGTTGCGGCAGTATTTTTTTCTTGTGTACCGTATGCTTGACGATACATGAACTTAGTCTCTCAATACTTTTGTTTATTTGTTTAGTCTTCTATTTATTTCTATCCTACCTATTTCTAATTATCAGACCAGCCCAAGTTAGTAAGAAGATATCTATTGTCAACTCGTTCCTACCGAATTGTCCTGATCACTGGGAGTAATCAATTAATCGAGCCTGTGGTTCTCGTTTGTGAGTCCTCAAAGTTCCGTGTTTTTCATGGAGTCCTATTGACATGCATCGCTTCCTCGGCCACAGCCCCATTCCAGTTGCTGTCTTCGTCAAATGGCATTTTTCGACGTCTAAATCAACTCACTTTTCAGCTCGCTATGCGAATTTTGATTAGGCTTATACGTGGCGTTTTCGAATAACAATTTTTATTGTGAACGTGAGACGGGCAATTAAAAAATATTATTGACTGGATTGTAATCGATTCCACCGGCCACAGCCCCATGGTATTTTTCGCCAAATGGTATTTTTCCACGTCTAAATCAACTCGCTTTTCAGCTCGCTGTGCGAATTTTGATTAGGTTCGTACGTGGCGTTTTCGAATAAATTTTTTTTTGTGAACGTGAGGCGGGGAATTAAAAAATATTATTGACTGGATTGTAATCTGTCGTACTTCTGATCGATTATTTAGTAAATTTATACCGAACAGAAGATAAATCAGAATGACAATGAACAAAAAATACTAGCTACTGCAAAATGAGGTAGATGGATTAATACGTTATCATCGATGTGCTCCTCTTGTAAATATTTTTTTGCAACATCATACACTAAGTACTAGTCGAATTAAGTGACATTTAAGACCTAATAAACGACGGTCGATTGTTTTTGCCTATTCGGTTAACTTGATTGACATATTTGTAAAAGACTTTTAGCATTGACTGTTTTGATTTTCTTTATGCATGCATATTATCCTTACTTGTGAAGCTAACAATTTTGATGTAAAGAAAAATATGAGAAAATACGGGTTCTCTCGCTTTTTTATGTGTCGCTAAGCAAAACGTTTTAGGAAGGAAATATTCGAAGAAGCTAGAATATGGAATGTTCACTCAGCGCACACCGAAGTTGACCAAAGGCTTTATTTGAAATGACCAACTTACCTGATATGTTAACTTCAAGACTCGATAATATGCCTAAATTGTATGACTTCTTGCGTCTCCACTCAGAAGCGCAACTTTCCATGCGCTAACTCCGTGTACTATCTAGCGTACTAGTGTACTTAGCGGCTAGTTTTCAGTGCCTCTACTGCGCTATTTCCATGGATTCATCCCCTCCATTCATACCCTCCATCCCATCCATTCATACCCTCCATCCCATCCATTCATGCCCTCCATCCCCTCCATTCCCCCCACCATTTGTCAGTCTCTCTCTCCATTCATCCTTTCCCTTCATCCCTTCCATTCATCCCCTCCCTTCATCCCTCCATTCATCCCTTCATGCATCCCTCCATTCACCCCACCATTCATCCCTCCATTCATCCCTTCTCTTCATCCCCACCATTCACCCCTCCATTCATCCCTTCTCTTCATCCCCTCCATTCATCCCTTCCATTCATCCCACCATTCATCCCTCCATTCATCCCCTCCATTCATCCCCTCCATTCATCCCCTTCCATTCATCCCTTCCCTTCATCCCCTTCCTTTATCCCTCCATTCATCCCCGTCGCCGGGCCGCCATCAATTACGCCCGTCCTGCATAGTCTCCAGCTTAATCTCCTCATTTAGCTTCTGCCTCACGATCTGCTTGTGCTGCCCCTCATTCCCCTCATTCCCCATACCCTATATCTCTTCTCCTCTCGGCTCTCCAGCATCTCCACTCGGCTCTCTAGCATCTCCACTCGGCTCTCCAGCATCTCCATTCTAAACTCGGCTATCTAGCATCTCCACTCGGCTCTCTAGCATCTTCACTCGGCTCTCCAGCATCTCCACTCGGCTCTCTCCAGCATCTCCACTCTGCTCTCTCCAGCATCTNCAGTGAGCGGCTGGTCTTGCACAGTGAGCGGCTGGTCTTGCACAGTGAGCGGCTGGTCTTGCACAGTGAGCGGCTGGTCTAGCAGAGTGGCCTAGTTAATGGTTCATGCTGAAACCTACCAAATTGGAGCCATGAGTTGCGGGTTTGATCCCAGCTCCTGTAGCTATTCTGGTCTGAATCGGCGATGTGGACACTGGTGGTTCTGAGCATAGAATTATTTTTATTATAATATAAAACCACATTAATGTGCACCAATAAAACAAAAATGGAAGCAGTGAGTTACAGCTTCAAATATCTAAAGTATCCAGCAAACTGTTTATATTCTTCGGCGTATATAGGATGGGCGACTGGCTAGATTTGCCTGAGCCAACGCTGACATCACTATTAATTTTAATAAAGACTTTCGTATCTACAATTATTTTTAGTTTGATTAATCTTACTTCTTTAAAATTATTCTAATCAATATCCTCCGCTTACTCTAACATTCTCTATCATTTTCTTATTTATCACCTCCTCAACTCTTGTCTTAATCGCCCCTTACACCCTCTAATCTTAAATACTATCCTTATCTCTTTTCTTGCTCTTCGTTATCTCTTTCTCTTTTCCTCATTTTTACATAATATATATGCATGTAATATCTTTTACGCATCTCATCCACCTACTTTTTCGCATATTTCGTTTTGCATCTATTTTTTCGTGCTTCTTTTTTTTATCCTCCCCACATCCCCTCGGGTCCTCCCCACCTCGTATTTGTTCGTCCTTTGCAGCTCCCTGCCTTATACCTCATATCTTAACTTCATTCCTACATGTTATAAAATTCAATCCTCCGTATCTCTAACCCTTCACTCACTTTTTTTCTCTTCACTAACATCTTTCCCTCCTTACCTCATGTCCTTCCCCCCCTTCCCTCGCATCTTCCCCCCACTCCCTCGTATTTTCCCTCCACCCCTTCCCTGGCATCTTCCCCCCCATTCCCTTGCATCTTGCCCTCATTTCACGTCGGGCTCTCCGCCGCGGCCCCTTATAACCCTCTGCTCCGACGCAGCGACCCTCAGTCGGCGGGACTTTTTCGTGGCGCACGTTGCTGTCGTCCGCGGACTGCTGTAGCTGGCGGTGTGCCGAGCCACATATTTAATGTATTTTGAAGGACTGCTTCAGGAAACGTTAAGGTTCCTGAAGGTTCCTGAAACCTTGACAATTGCCATTTAAGCTGCAAGAAATCATAAATTCCTTTACTTTTATTTTACCTCATTTAACTGTAGTGAATTTTCCTCGAATTTCCTGTTTTGAGTTATTGTCAAAAGCATACTGTACTCGGAAATTGTTGATGAAAAAAATATCTCTATCATATTTAATTCGTTTATATTATTCTCGGATAAGTCCTCGATTTTAGTGCTACGTATTTAGTTAAGCTATAACTAAATATTACCGGGTTTATTTAAGAAAAGCATCACTGTCTCCAACGCGGCGCTGACACAACTCGGAATCGAAAATTCTGTTGTTTTTTACCAAAGTGTGGGGGCATTTCAATTCTCGGACAAACGTGGAACATTGTTTCTCATTCTTCAACGACATTTAAACTCTAGCAGAAACGTCTCTTGATATCTCGTGTCCCGGGCCTATACTTTTAAAAAAAAGTTAAGAGATCGTAACTTCATCAGCCAATCATTGACGGCTTTTCAGGCCAAATTCACCAATCATAGATAAGAAAATAGAGCGTAAGTACTTACGTTCACTTAGCGAGTTGTGAAAGTATGGCTCCTGGCTTTTTTCAGGTGAATATTACTTAAAAGATATGACATTTGCTTCCGAGTAGGTACACGTGTACTTCCATTCATTCAGCTCATCTATGTTACCTCGTCGGTCGTAAAGTCTACGGAGCTGCACTTACGGTTCCGTTTAATTAAATTTCTTCACTTAGCTGGACTGACATGAGCTCTGGCTGTGATGAAATCTTTTCACTGCATCCATTAGCTTGCTTTCATTGAACTTTATGATGAGTTGGACTTCTTCGCTCGAGGAAACCAACTGGAAAACTTTCAGTTGGTTGTCATGTTAGGTTCTAAAATTTGACATTTTTAACGCATTTTCTCATTTATGGAAAAAAAGGCGCTATTGCGCTCGTCATGTCCGTCCGTCCGCCCTTCCGTCTGTCGGTCCGTCCGTGACTTTACGTTTTCGTCGACGAGAAAATGCGCTCTCTGTCCCTCACTGCAGTGAGTACTGTGTTTTATTTTTTTAGATCTGAGTTAAATCTTTTTTTTAAAATCTGATTTAAATGTCAGAACTGACGCGCTGTAGGTAAGTATTAAAGTTTTTAACTACTTTAGCCCAGAGTTGCCGTTAAAATCGGTATCATGTACAAATTTTATTTCTCTTAATTTGTATAGGCACATAATTATATACTTTTTAATAATGATCAATATTCTAATCGGCATTAATGAAGATTGGACTAAATATTTGGGTAGTCTTTTGTGTTCTTTTTTTTTTAAATTATAGAAATTAGTATCAACAGTGGGAGTACCTACAATATAACTTGAATCCCCTCATAAATGATATAAGGCAGTCCAGCATGTATCTTAATATATACAGAATTAAGTACAGAGGAATAAAAATTTCTCCAAAAAATATGAGCATCAGTACAATCCTTGAGGTCGTCTCAATATCATGACATAAGACATAAGAGTTAATAAGAGTCATTAATTAGAGTGCATTAATTCACCTCAACTCTATATTCATAAACTACTATATTTTTTATTCGCACTGTCAATAACTGCGCTTAATTCTCCACTAAAGTTACCCCAACACTCAATTTCCAAGACACCAAGTCGCCATAACCGTAATTCGCTCCTATCCTCTACTCCAAACTTGGACACTAAAGTCTCCTACGCAAGCTAAAGTCTTGTGTCATCACGCGTGAAGTTGCGGGATGCTTGAAGGTCAATGTCGTTTCATTCATCCCAGCTCTCCACCCGGTTACTATTTTACAACTTATTAAAAATGCCAGTTTGAAAGCCGTCTTATGGGAGTTGCGAGTTGTAAAAGTCAATGTCGTTTCATTCATCCCAGCTCCCGACGCGACTACTCTTTTACGACTTATTAAACGTACCAGTTTGAATTGAAGGTCAATGTCGTTTCATTCATCCCAGCTCTCGACCCGACTACTCTTTTACGACTTATTAAATATACCAGTTTGAAAGTTGTCTATGGGAGTTGCCAGTTGTAAAAGTCAATGTCGTTCCATTCATCCCAGTTCACGACGCTACTACTCTTTTACAACTTATTAAACATACCAGTTTGAAAGCAGTCTGCGGGAGTTGCCAGTTGTAAAAGTCAATGTCGTTGCATTCATCCCGGCTCCCGACGTACGCTACTATACTCTTTTACGACTTATTAAACATGCCAGTTTTAAAGTTGTCAATATATGGGAGTTGCGAGTTGTAAAATGCAAAAATGCAAATTCCCCGCGTATCTAAGCATTTATTTCTTTTACCGGGAATTATATTCCTAAGTTCTTCAAATTTTATAGAATAAAACATAGCGCATACTACTTACCATATGCGCAGACGTCGCTATGAAATAGTGACGGCTTTGAAATGGAGAGATAACTCATTGAACATGTATGCAGTAAGTATACTTGTATTAATTTGTGTTAACGATATTATGTTCGCTGTATACATTACAAAATATCTCTTTTTTATCAATATTTATGAGCTTTAATATTTAATTATATCCTAAATGTAGGATTTCTATGCCATTTCTTCCATTTTTAGCGCATTTTCTCATTTATGGAAAAAATGCACTATTGTGTTCGCCATGTCCGTCCGTCCGTCTGTCTGTCTGTCTGTCCGTCTGTCCGTCCGTCCGTAACTTAAAGTTTTTGTCGACGAGAAAATGCGCTCTCTGTCACTCACTGCAGTGAGTACTGAGTTATATTTTTTGTTACCGGGAATAATTTCAGTTGATGTATGTAGAAAATTAGCATATCATCAACCGACATCAGCAACTCGGCTATCAGGTCCAGGGAGGACAAGCAAAAAGTTACCTTATCATTGTCCCCCAAGTTCCTGATCGTAGAGCGTTATAATTCCTGACTTCGTCAATTAAGTCATGAGTCTTGTGATAAATAAAATATCCGGGAGCTATTTGTTACTCTGAGAAATGAGCGAAACTTTGTACAAAAAATATACTTTTTACACTTTTGTGGGTCATCTTGACTCAGTTGGGCGCGACAAAAGAGCGCATCATAAAAGAAGCCTTGCTATTTTTCAGTGCTTAAATTCTCCAACAAAATTTGAGTTTTCTTTGCAGCTGTTCCTGTTTTTTGACACTTTTCCGGGATTGGAATCCTTACATTTCTTATAGGTATTGCACACTTAAAAAAAACGATGCCGAATCTAGCACAACCTCTACAATGTCGTCAGTTTTACTATCCTTTACTATGAATGTTTCGTTAATTTTCCAGTTAAAGCAAAAATTTTGAGTCGTTGCTGTAACTTTATCGTCCGATGGGGTTTTGATTGCTAAATTTTTTATCTTCTACAAATTTGTGCCCAGCAAAAGCCTGATTGAAATTCATGAGCCGCTTGCCATATATAATTTCTCCGGCGCCGAGCAGCGGCCGTTCGCTGAATGCGAGAGAGGCGTCGCCTAAATTTCATGTCCGTTTATCTCATTTCAACAGGAAGAGCTTAATGAGAACTGAAAAAAGTGTCATTATTGAGCCATAAACCCACTTAGTGAGAACTTGTGGGGTGATTTTGGCACACTTGGTGCCCAGCATTCAAACGAGTTGGGCATTTGCAATTTGGTTCATTCCCGGTAATTTAAATAATTATGGCAGACGGACCCACTTAATTCTGAGCATCCAAACGAGCGAATTTTTGATTTTCAGAAAACGAGCTCCCGCTCTAATTGTACCCGGTAGCAAACTAGTAATTTCATATGGACCCGCGTCCATGTGGCTATCGGACTGTTGAGTTGAAATTTTCTAATATGAATACATTAATAACCCTAGCACCGCCCGTTATTTTTATTTTTTTATCGCAATGCAACCTGTGGTAACTAAAAAATAAATGCGAATTTGCCTCGCTATGTTATGCTTACCTCAAATTCATAACCTGCCTTCTGTAGCTGAAAAATATCAAAGAACGAAATAAAGTTTGCGATAAAAATCATTTCCCTTCTAATCATGACTTTTACTATGTATTGACTTAATTTACATTGTAGTATAAAACTGCAGAGCGTTCGGATATAAAAAATCGGATATAGTTTTCAATGATTTTGAACCACGCAGTGTGAGAAATGAATTTGACAGAATGATGTGTAGTCTTAGGATTAGTAAAAAGGAAGCGAAAATAATTTTGGTGTAGGTTTATTATTGTGAAAGATGAGCCAGTAGCAATGTAAGAAAGGTACGTTGCGGTAGAAAAGGGTAACTTAAAAAAACGGCAAACAAGGCAATATGAGATGAAAATAAATGGAATGCTAGTGTAAAAAGAATAAATGAAAGTAATTTCAAAGTAAAAAGCGGGACCATGAAAGAACACAAGATGAAGGGTGGAAGTGCATAGTGTTAGCAGCTGTGTGGAAACACAGAAGTGTTCACCCAAAGTAAGGCACGAGGGCCGTAAGCTGTGTTGTCTGAGTAACCACGAAATACAACGACTCGTCTGTAGGACCTGCAGCCAAAGTCTTCAAGAGTGCCTGCTACTGTCGGAAGTTGTCTTCCACTGACTAGCAGACTGCTGGTGCAGACTGTGTACAACTGTAGTGCATACTAAGGCTGACAGTGCACCTGCATATTGACCTTTGTATTGTATTCAGCTGCACGTTTGCTGCTGCAGAATGTGCAGTGTGCACCTGTACAGTGGCAGGTGCAGTCTGTGCACACTTAATATATGTTTCGTTGCACACGTTGCATTTGCTAATTATCTACTAATACGGGTCTGCAACAGGAAAGTAAGAACGAGAGAACAGTGCCTGTGGCTGCTAATGTCTTCTTTTGTATGATTAAAAAAACTGGACGCGGTTGTGCTTTTGAAAAAAATACATCCGCTGGTTAAAAGCTAGCTTATCACAAATTGCACAAACGCTCGCCCGCACTTCAAACTTTGCTCTGAGCTAAAAATCCGCCTTACACTATGACATTCGGAGTTTTTTAGGTTAAATAGTAACATATTGCTTTTAGGGTGGAAATAAATGAGTTAATTTATTATATAGTTTAAATAATTACTGTTGGGTTTACAGTAACGAGGTAATTTAATAGACTTAAAATTACTAACTTCTTTAGCCCGCTCGCTTAAACTTATCCGGATTAGTCATACAAAATATGAAATATCGTCGCTAAAAAACGAGACTTCTCGACTGCAAATCATTATAGAAGATGAAAAGGACTTCCTGTTACATCATTTATCTGCTTGTTAACTATTATACACGGGGAAAATTTTATTTTGTGGCTAGAAAACTGATGTCCGGAAGTGGCAGCTTCCTCGAACCGTGCGCTAATTTACTGATGTAATTGAACACACTTTTTATCCTTGACTTTCAGTGATAAGACCGCATTTTCATGGCCCTTGTTAAAGTATTTCGAGCTAAATTTACTCGTTGCAATGGAATTCTCTTTCATTTATATATATTTTATGTTTATTTTAAGTGTGCACAGTGATGCAAATGACCTTGGTGCCCGGGTCGGCATTGGCGGTTGAGCCTCACTTCCCTGTAGCCTTCACAGGTCAGCGCTGCTCTTCAGTGCTGGCGCTGCTAGATGGTGCAGCTGCATTGAGTATGTCACGTATACCGCGGACATGTTCGTGTAACGTATACCGTACAGTCGCGGACATATTACGTCTCACGTAAACCGGTGTGTGTGTCACGTATACCGTACCGCGGACATGTTACGTGTCACGTATACCGTACCGCGGACATGTTACGTGTCACGTATACCGTACCGCGGACATGTTACGTGTCACGTAAACGGTACCGCGGACATGTTACGTGTCACGTATACCGTGTCGCGGACATGTTACGTGTCACGTATACCGTGTCGCGGACATGTTACGTGTCACGTAAACCGTACCGCGGACATATTACGTGTCACGTAAACCGTACCGCGGACATGTTACGTGTCACGTAAACCGTACCGCGGACATGTTACGTGTCACGTAAACCGTACCGCGGACATGTTACGTGTCACGTAAACCGTACCGGGGCGGCCACGTTACCATAACGTGTTCCGAACGCAGTAATCCTGTGTGTTTCAGATCCCACAAAGTGTTGCGAACGCAGAGTTGCCTTATGTGTTACAGAAGCCACCACGTATTTCCATAACATGCACCCATGTTCTTTTAGTATACACACATCTTCTACAGTAGCGCAGTGGTAGTGACAACGCGTCGAGATGAGAGAAGCTAGCCGTCGGTTCGAGCCTCGGGAAGCTCAGTTTATTTCTCGGTGTCGCTGATGAGGGGCTCTTGGTAGCCGTCAAAGGCGGTGCTTGCAGCATGGCCTTGGGTTGGTGTCCCTGAACAAACTCTGGGTAGCTGTTACATATTTTGATTTTTAGGTTTTAATGCTAAAGCTTTAAAAGCTAAAGCTTTTAGTGGGTTTAGCTATTAAGGCTAAAGCTTTAAAAGCTAAAGCTTTTAGTGGGTTTAGCTTTTAAGGCTATAACATATGAGCATACAATAAAATATACGCTTGTTCTTAAACCGTGCGTAGGTTCCCGCAGCACTTGCGTTCTCCTACTATGCATGTACGTTCCTACAACACGGGCATGCTCTGTCAATGCACGCATGTTCTTTAACGCAAAAGTACTCCTACAGCAACACATCGAATTTTAATATCACCAAACTGTTAATGCAACACACTCATGTTTCTCCAACACACGCATGTTTCTCCAACACACGCATGTTTCTCCAACACACTCATGTTTCTCCAACACACGCATGTCTCTCCAATGCATGTTCAGGTTCCAACAACAACGCAGATTCTCACAAGAACCTGGTCTTACGGCAAGTGCATGTTCCTACAACATGCGGATGTTCTTCAACATGTACATTTTCCTATACAATACACGCATGCTCTTACAACACGCACATGCTATTGCAACACGTGCAAGCACATACAATACGCTCATGCTATTGCAACACGCACATGCTATTGCAACACGCACATGCTATTGCAACACGTGCAAGCATGCACATACAACACGCGCATGCTATTACAATACGCTCATGCTATTGCAACACGCACATGCTATTGCAACACGCACATGCTATTGCAACACGCACATGCTATTGCAACACGTGCAAGCATGCACATACAACACGCGCATGCTATTGCAACACGCACATGCTATTGCAACACGCACATGCTATTGCAACACGCACATGCTATTGCAACACGCACATTCTATTGCAACACGCACATGCTATTGCAACACGTGCAAGCACATACAACACGCGCATGCTCTTACAACACGCACATGCTATTGCAACACGTGCAAGCACATACAACACGCGCATGCTCTTACAACACGCGCATGCTCTTACAACACGCACATTTTCATGCAATTGACACGCATGCCTGACAGGATTGATTCTTCCAATACACAGCTTTAGCGTGGAGAGAGCGCTACGCGAATGCCAATCAGCTGTCGGATGAAGGCTGGTGTGATGCGTTCAGTGAAAGCTGCATGCACTTTTTAAAGTAACTATATATAGCTATTCACTAATATAGTTGTTATATATAACGCAGCCCTAGTGTATGTTCATGTGTACGTGTGATGCAGTCTTAGTGTACACAACTGCATCCTGGTTTAAGTGATCTAAATATATCTATCGTTCAACTAAACCGCAGCCTTAGTGTTTGTTCAACCCCTATGCGCAATGTCGTATAGGTTTCAGCCAAATAGATGCATCGCTCTTATAGATATTTTATAGCTGCCACGTCTCCAGAATGCGGGTCGTGAAATTTCTACTTAAAGGCCTAGAATGACTTGCATTTGCATTTTCTTCACTTCTCCGGAGACCTGAAAGTTTATGTTTCTCGGTGCTATAAAGATTCTTTGAATTTAATTTCTAACCTCGCTTGAAGTTAACAAAGATCTACGATACGAGCGTCTTTCTAAGTGATTGCTGCGAATCAATGCTTGTTTCATATAAAGTTAACAGTACTACTACTCAGTATTTTCAAACTTCTTCCTGCAATTTCTCTGTCCTTTGTTACCTCGGTCGAAATTTATTTGCTTGATTTTCGTAATATTTTTCTATGAGAACATTTTTTCTACACCGTGAAGTTATGAAATTGTATTTCTTATTCATTTTCAATGGCAGAATCACGGAAAAATATCCGTACACCTCTTTGGTGAAAAGCTGGCATCCAAGAAAAATAAAAACCGATACCTGAATTTGATGGACGAGTACACACTAAAGCGGCGAAAAATCACTTTTCATACTACGCCTGCAACCGATTACCATCGTGGCCGGAACTTTAGAACTCGGGCGTGGAATAGCGTAACCATGGTTTTTAATGTTATTGTGATTAGACTATTTGCTCACTTCTGTGTTAAGACAACGAAGCTTGTAATTGCCTACGAGCCTGTCAAAAATATGAACTTCAGGCCTAACCCAGCCTGAGACTCGTTGGTGTAACGAAGGCCTATTGTTTTAGTCTGGGTCTTGATAGCGCCAGTGCCTTAGTGCTCTACGTGTGTTTCTACGTCTCGCGTGTGTTCCAGAGCTCTACGTGTGTTTCTACGTCTCACGTGCATTCCAGTGCTCTACGTGTGTTTCTACGTCTCGCGCGTGTTCCAGAGCTCTACGTGTGTTTCTACGTCTCGCGCGTGTTCCAGTGCTCCGCCTGTGTCCCAGAATCCTGTATGTGTCCGGCGTATGTCCCAGCGTCTCACGTGTGTCCTAGCGTCTCACGTGTGTCCCAGCGTCTCACGTGTGTCCCAGCGTCCTGCACGTGTCCCGCGTGTATCCTGCTCTCTGGCCTCGCGAGGCCTCGTCTTGTAATCCAACTCCGTCCGACCGCCTGGAGACTCGTACGCTCCTGGTGCTGGACACTTGCTGGTCTCTGCTGGTGCTGGACACTTGCTGGACTCTGCTGGTGCTGGACACTTGCTGGTCTCTGATGGTGCTGGACACTTGCTGGACTCTGCTGGTGCTGGACACTTGCTTGACTCTGCTGGTGCTGGACACTTGCTGGACTCTGCTGGTGCTGGACACGTGCTGGATTCTGCTGGCGCTGGACACTTGCTGAATGCAACTTGTACAGGACACTTCCTTGTAGGAAAGAACATATTCTATTCCTTAATATTATTGATCTTTGTGCGATTATATCTATAAAGTTAACTGTAATATGAAGTAGTCACAAGAGGGAAGTGTACTGTATGTGAGAAGCCTCACGATGTCATTTAAAAGTCGAAGTCTTACAATTATAGCTTAATTGCATTAGTCAAATAAGTACAGATCTAAAATCAGTAGGATTCATCATCAGCAATCGTATCCGTGATCCTTTGCTCTCATTCTAATGCAGGTTTTAAAAAATTAAGTAATATTTATTTATTATAGTCATTGAGTTAAAGGTGTTTAAAATCGTGCGCAAAATGTTAGAAGGAAAGCTATTAATAAACGTATAATTATGAAAATTGTAGCTTCAGGCTGGATTTGAACGACAAAATCCGTGGCATTCTGTTTTTTTTTTCTTCATCTGCACGCATCTTGCAGTATGAATGTTCAGTTACATCGATATTTTGTATTCTAAATCTTTCCATTTTAAAGTGAATTAACTCGTATAAATTAGTTTAAATAAATTTGTGCATTGTTCTTCTCTCGGTCTTCGTTCGAATATTTTAGTCTGTTTATGTAAGACTGCAGGAATGCTTACGTTAAATTTGTTGCACGTACTGTTGTTAGGTTCGAAGATATCCGTTTTACAAATTTACAGTGCATTTTAATAACGTTTATACAGGCCTTGTAAAAACATTGTTCTGATCAGCCATAAATTTCACAAAATAATAAAGATCTTCTCAGATTTTTCAAGAGGTTACCTGTAAAACGAATGAAAGATAAAAAGAAAATAAATTAGTGGCATTCTTCACTTATTGATTTCAATTCTCGCTTCCTAAAAAAAATTTTACGGAGGCGCATGGCTTTATTAGAAAAATATATTTTTCAACTCCTACAGAATATAGATTACACGAACTAAAATTTGATATTTTAAATATAAAATTATTTGGAAAGAAAAAATTTCTGTCGGACCACGCGACAGGTTTTATTGTTTGTCGGTTCACTGCTCATTGGATCGATTTCCGTCGCCGCTGAGTGGCAGTTTCCTTTTACTGCCGTACTGTCTTTACAGAAATAAAGTTTTTCATTTTAAATAAAAAGAAACTTGCAGTTTGTATCCACTTTATTTTTCCACTTTGTACAAGTTTGGCACAGGCTACTGTAACGACGGAAAATCTTTTTTACGATGATTGTTTTAAAATATTTTATGTTTTTGTATGCTTTTTAACTTTTTAATCTTATAATGAAATATATGTTCCCTGAAGATGTCAAAGATTCCTTCTGCTTTTGGTGTAAAAAAGGAAAAATTACTATTCACGATTGAATTTTTACTGGAATCTTCTGGCTTCAGCCAAATTGGATTTATGTCGGACATCATTTATAATTAGTCTTCAATTTCATGTGTAATAATAAAGTATGTAATGAATCAATAATAGAATTTAACATTGGTCTTGAAGATCTTTTGCTTTTCTAATCCTATATAACGTTTTTTAGTGATACCTCTTTATAATTATAGTGTATCATGCGTGTATTCTGACGCGTGTTGCATATACTAGCTCGTATTGTCATCCCTATGGGGTGATTTTGCCTCCCCAAGCAAAGCTAAGTCTTTTGTGTCAAGTCTTCTAAGTCTAAGTCAAGTCAAGTCACTAAGTCTTTTTATCTTCAAGTTTTTTGTGTTCGTATTTCCTCCTACTTTATTAGATGCTAACGGAGCTTCTGAATTTCCAGCTTCACAGTCTGGCCATTTAAGACTTCAAGATACTTTTGGATGATGAATGCAATTTTTGGAGGAAATTTGTGATGATCGAGAACTTCAAGCTCGTTAGTGATGTTTGTTCTGAAATTTTTCGTGCCTAATTGCTTTGTATTTAATGCACTAATGAACATTGTACAATAAAAATACTGAGACTACGGTACTTCATCATGCGTATGATGCCTAGAAGTTTTATAGTTTTTTCGCGGAAAAGTTTTAATGAAGGACTTTTATAAATGTTGAACCTTCTCGACGCTTGAGTTATGTCGTGTGCTGCATCGGGTAATTGATGTTTGATGCATTTGAAAATTTTCCAATTTTCAAATTTTCAAAATTTTGATCTCTTTTATCATTGAAAAAAAAATTGTGTATTGCTCTGATATTCCATTGATGTTGCTGTATCCCAGAACTCAGAGAATGTTGGGCGAACATACTCGTATTCTATTCATTTGTAATATAATTTAGTTTTTAGGAATGAGTTTTTCGCTGTGTATTTGAATTAATTTGATAAATTGCTGAATATTGTAGCTTGAAATTCATTCGATCTTTCTTCCTTAATTTTCTCGAATCTTTTAATACGGTCACCACTATAAATAAACAAAATAAATGCGTCTCAGATTTTAATTAATTTTAATCTTTATTACGTTTTTTGCTGCCTATTGTGACGTGTGCTGTTTTTTCCAGGTATTTTTCCCAGAGCAAGGAGGGATGGGGATGGAGGGAGCGCCTAAAGTCATTGTTATATTAAAATCTTTTAAGTTCATCCCTCCCAAATATCGAGGCTCATTCGGGGCTGGTTTTAATTATCGGAGCAAAGCCTGGAGTTGGTTTTGCATTAGCGACCTGCCACTACGAGTCTCCATCGCTGCTTCTTTCATCTTGCTTCTTAACCAGGACCTATACTTTCAAAAAAGTTAAGAGATCGTAAGTTCATCAGCCAATCATTGACAGCCTTTCAAGCAAAATCCACCAATCATTGACAAGAAAATAGAGCGTAAGTACTTACGTTCACTTAGCCAGTTTTGAAAGTATGGCCCCAGAATCTCTACTGCTTTACGCAAAAATAAAAGAAGGCAAACAAATTACTTAGAATGAAGAAAATTTTATTCATTGTTAAGATAATATATGCCTATTTGATTAATGCAAACCATTCGATTATTTTTATATTGCCCTATTTTACATTTCATGTGTAATTAATTTAATGTTTCGTGTGCCTATCATTACATTTGAATTTTTGAACTGTTATTAGGCTGTCTGGGATTGCTCGGGCTTGATAATTATGCTATTTTAATAATTAATAATTATGCAATTGCGTCATTTCCGTAATCTTTAATCCATTTGATTATAAGCAACTATGTATTCTAATTAAATAAAAAAAACTTCAAATTCTCATTTTACGTCGAAAATTGGACTGCCATTTTACTCTCCTTTCAAGTGTGGAAAAAATTATTTTCGGTCCTTAAAATTAAGTTTGTCTTTACCAATTGCGCAATCGATTTTCAATTTTTATCCAATCCTTTCCTTCAATCATTTCCTATTCTAAAAATTACTACTTAAGACGGTGGTGCCAGACTTTAAACGCACACACCAATGAACCTATGAACTTTGCCCTTTTACGATTTGGCGATAGCGAAATTGGTTTTTAAACTCTTCCGGAAAATCGCTAATTTGTTACTTATTTTTTTATTAAAAATGGTAACTGTCATTTTAATCTTAGAGCGCATTTATATATATATATATGTTCGAGCAAAATGCGGGTAAATGAGCCTGCCACGAAATGTCTTGTGCGAAGCAATCTTGTTGAGGTTTGTCTCAAATTTGACGCTGTAATTAGTTCATTAATGGCACAAAATGTAAGCCACTCCATGTCGACTTATGTTATCAGAACTGAGATTCTGAAGCAACAATAGTAGAAGAACTGAACTGACCGCACTGGTGACTAGTTTGCTCGATCTTCAACGTGGACGTTCAATGAGTGTTCAATCTTAGCTGTGAAACTCAGTTGACTGATTCTTTCTTTGAAGAAATAATGCAAGCTCAAATCATAAGTGCAGACGAATCCGCTTTTTAAATAATGTCATTCGTGGTATATACATATACAGGGTGTCTCAAAAAAACTATATTCAACTTTGAACTTTGAAATCTGTAACTCGAAAAGTAATAGAGTTAAAAAAATTTGGATTATCAGGATTTGTTTTCTATGTTTTCTCCATCTCACCACCAAAAATCAGACAAATCGATGTAGCCATAAGCGTTTGATAGAACTTTCAGTGACGTGTGCTAAAATCGTGCTTGCGCAAAGTTTTAGTAAGATTATTTTGCATAATCATTACGATGTCTTGACATTTTTTTCTTTTTGCTGTTTTATTTTTTGTATCTTTTATGAGACAAAAACATGGCAATCTTTGGTGAGAGGCAATCATGGCAATCTTTGGTGAGAGACAATCATACAAAGATTGCATGATTGTCTCTCACCAAAGATTGCAATGATTGTGTCTCACCTAAGATTGTCATGATTGCCTCTCACCAAAGATTGCCATGTTCATGTCTCACCAAAGATACAAAAAATAAAACGACAAATAGAAAACATGTCAAGACAACATAATGATTATGCAAAATAATCTTACTAAAACTCTGCGCAAGCACGATTTTAGCACATGTCACTGAAAGTTCTATCAAACGCTTATGGCTACATCGATGGCTTATCAACATTCTATTCATTCATTATCAACATTCATTCATTATCATTCTATCAAACGCTTACCGTATGGCTCCATCTCTCCGGTGGAGAGATGGAGAAAAACATAGGGAACAAATCCTGACCTTCCAAAATTTTTAACTATTACTTTCCGAGTTACAGCCATTCAAAGTTGAATATCGTTTTTTTTTTGACACTGTATAATACAGCTGTAACTGGAGTTACTATACGAGACCCTCGGCAACTACTACATACGTATATATATTGCACGCCTGAGAACAATCTATATGTGAATAAATTTTATGTTGTACAATATTTGCAGGTCTATTGAATGCTCACGGCCGATGTGAAAAAAACAGTCGCTTCATTCGGCTACAAGTAAATTTCTACGAATAACTTTCCGAATGGCTTCCATCTTAACAGGTCGTATAAATAAGGTTTATCTGATTATAAATTGCTAATTTTTGAAAAAAATCGCTCCAATACGAAAACTTAATTGTAAAGGTGACAATCGAGTTGAAGTGATGAATGCGCGAATTTGAAGTAAAATCTTTGCAAAAGATACCGTAGTTCATATTTTTTATTAAGGACGCTTAATTTGTGAAGTGAAATTTATCGATCCTCTGAATTGTACAAGAAAAAGAAATAAATCAAGAATTCAATATTGAGATCATCATCGTAATTGATCCCATGATATATTTTTTGTTACTATAAAGAATCCAAAGTCTTACTGACAAACGGAAACAGAGCTCGCTCACGAGTGGACCGACAAAAGTGTATGCCACTTCATAACGTGATCGGCTGACGATAGTTACGTACACTTTAAACGGGAGTGACCGACGAAAGGTGTATGAAACTTACTTCATAACGTGATCGGCTGACGATAGTTACGTACATTTTAAAAGGAGTAAAGCAGTGATTATATTGTCGCCATGTACGGCATTCTGTGTGAGAACTTGGTTGAGTACGTCAAGTTCCAGTATGGGGAGGACAAGTGGGAGGAGATCAGACATCTCGCCAAGATTGAATTCCCCGCCTTCTGCACTCATCAAGTCTACAGTGAAAATCTTCTGCCTAAATTAGGCAAAAAAGCTGCCCAGGTTCGAAAGTATGGATTCAGGTCATATTTTCAATTATATAATACTACGTTTCCTCTGTCTGATTCTTAAAATCTTTCATGTTTTTTTCTCATTTTCGTAGTTTATACTCTCATTACTAACTTATATCCGTGTTCTGTAATATTTTTCTTCTATTTAAAAGAATCGGCATAATTAATTTGGGAAGGTTAACTTCTGTTATCCTTACCATCCAATGTTTTGCATTAACAGTATATTCTAAACTTCGAGTCTGAAACATCAAGCGAATGCAAACTCGGTCATTGAAACAGACATGAAAGTTTCCAAGTCCCACAAAAAACTAATTTTCGAAGTCAACTGAAGTCAAATTGTTTTCCGGCTCCTTTGTATTCCCTGTTATGAATTTTAATATCTTCCAAAAGTCTACGGCAATAAAACTTGTTATCCAAACAAAGGGTTGCGCTTACTCTTATTTTGAGTCGGGCCAAAATTTAACGGTAAGAATCGCTTGTTTATCCTGTTCTTCATTCATGAAATGTAAGGAATTATGCAGCATGTTTACCCTGAAAGAAACAACTGAATAAAGATGACTCTGTTAAGCAAGTCAGAGCTTGTCTCTAAAATAACGACTTACAGTGAACGGTCTTTACTAATTTTGCTTCAAATTGTCACTTATTTTTTTCTTTTCACACCTACTTGAGTTACTTTTCTGATTTACTTTTTATTTCCTAACTTTCATTTCTTTCTAGACATACTATGTTATGTCTTTCATTCCACACTTATTTTATTCTAACTTTTGTTCCTTTCCAGACTCACTTTGATATCTTTTTTGACTCGGTTCAATTTTGTGACATGTCTATTTACGACACACAATGATCAACTTGAGTCTTTAAATAAAATCGTCTGGAAAACTGACATAATATAAATTTTATTTTATCATACTTTATTAGAATCCCAGCGAGTTAAATTGACTGATTACTCTCTTTGAATGTACACACAGGATTCACAGTGTTTTTTTACAGAACCGCAATACATGCACTTCAGGTCTATAGCAAATCTTGAATGTTGAAGAATATTTCTACACGATATGTTTTATGAGTGTAATTTTCCACTACACAAATTCCACCGAAATGTAATATTTTTATCCGATTTTTATTGGGTAGTTGCTACTTATAAAATATAATGTGATTGCTGGAGTCTCCAGACACTTCTATTGAAGGATTTTGAAATTTTTTGGTGTAATGTGGAACTATTTGTAAAATTTCGCGCCACACACACTCAACTCAACATTTGAACACGCTTATGACCGCAGCGTGTGTCACTGATTCAAGATTCGCTTATATGTGATTCGCGGCATGCCGGTTCTCTTCTATGAATTTATTTAATGCTTGAATCCTGTAATCGATAGAATTTTTCAATTTATAATTCGTAACTTGGAATTTTGCTGTTGTTCATACCCTTGTAAATAATTAATAAGTCAGGAGAAACTATACTGTTACTCAAACATCGATGATTTCCAAAATTGGAATTTTATCTTACCAAATTTTGTCTTTTGATTTTTTCTCATCTTTTTCAATTCATAAATGATCTATGTAACCTTGCCCTCCTGAACGCACTTGCCTCCTTTCATAACTTGCAGGTTCTCAACACGACGGAAGAAGAGTTCTTCTTCGGCATGGGCGCTTACTTCGTGAGCTTCGTGGGGCAGTACGGGTACGACAGAGTGCTGTCCGTACTGGGCAGACATGTGCGCGACTTCATCATGGGTGAGCTATGAGCAGGAACTTTTAGGATTATGTCTTTGACAACTCATCAATAACTTTATCAAGCATGAGCTAAGACAATTGAGGAACCTTTTGACTTGAAAGTTAATGGGTGAGCTAGGATCAGGAACTTTTAGGATTAAGTCTTTGACAACTCATCAATAACTTCGTCATGCATGAGCTAAGACAATTGAGGAACCTTTTGACTTAAAAGTTAATGGGTGAGCTATGACCAGCAACTTTTAGGATTAAGTTTTTGACAACTCATCAATAACTTCATCAAGCATGAGCTAAGACTAGAAACCCTTAGAGTTAAGTCAGGGTTAAGTCCTCGGCAAACTCACCCATGATTTCATCATGAGTGAGCTACCGAGGTTGAAAAAAACAGTTATGGATGGGATCAATTCCTGTACACAATATTGCAATTATTTATAGGATTGCTATATTAATCCCAACCCAAATACCCGCGTTTTCGCTTCGTCAAAAATTCTATATCCTGAGATTTGCGTTGCGTTCTCCCCGAGGTCTGGACAACTTGCACGAGTACCTCAAGTTCTCGTACCCTCGTATGCGGCCGCCCTCTTTCTTCTGCGAGTGCGAGAGCAGCACCGGCATGCTGCTCCATTACCGCTCCAAGCGCCGTGGCTATGCGCACTACGCCATGGGGCAGATCAAGGAGGTAAGTGCGAGAGCAGCACCGGCATGCTGCTCCATTACCGCTCCAAGCGCCGTGGCTATGCGCACTACGCCATGGGGCAGATCAAGGAGGTAATACAACACCGGCATCTCGCTTGCTGCCTATTATATCTTTCTTTTTATTATGCATTTATTATATTATACCCTTTTACGACATTCTTACTGCCGATTTTTGTGCAACTATAGAGGTGCGTTAGCAGCGGTTTCTCGTTTGCTGCCATTTATAGATGTATTTTTCGTATATGCATTACTGAAATTATTTTGTATTTTGCTATGAACTTTGAATATTTTTATGCTGCAGAGTAAATCAAGGTCACTTTGTCAAGTTTAATTCGCAAACTTATACTTCTGTTTTGTGCATCCTGTACGTTTCTATATGACATACATAACTATACAGACAAATTTGCAATTGTGCTGGCCTTTTAATCCATATTTCGCATGTACGAATTATTCATATTTTTAATTTCATTCTGATATTCTATAGATTTTTTTCCTTAATTTATTTGAATAATAAGTTTTGATGCAATGGGGCATATCAAGGTGGTAAAATATTGTGAGGATACCTATTGCCGCATATATTTGATAATTATTCATTTTTGATCACGTTCATATTTTTAATAATTATTTATTTCTTTATCACGTTCATTTGGAAAATAACTAGATATTTCATTCATTTCAAACTTCAATTCGTATCATGAATCTCGTTTTTTTATCATAATTTTGAGTATTCCGAAGTTAATTTCTTCATTATTATTTTGTTCAGTAACGTATATTCGACTTCTGTTCGGCTAACAATTTTCTCAATATCCCAATCCTGCAGCGTTAGATAATTGTCATTTTACATGGTGTATTCAATTGAAGGTGGTGCGTCATTTAAGGTGGCGCGTTAGATATTCATTATTTTACATGATGTATTCAATTTAAGGTGGCGCGTTAAATAATTATTATTTTACATGATGTATTCAATTTAAGGTGGCGCGTCATTTAAGGTGGCGCGTTAGATAATTATTATTTTACATGGTGTATTCAATTAAGGTGGCTCGTTAGATAATTGTCATTTCACATGGTGTATTCAATCTAAGGTGGCGCGTCACTTCTACAACGCTGACTTGGAGATCGAGCTGATCCGAGAAGACATGCAATTTGACACCTCGCACGTGGTCTTCCAGCTCACCTTCGACAACGAAGCTTACTCGAAACAGATGAACCTGTGTCAGCTCAGAGCTGAAGATAACCTTCCACTCAGGGGACACATAATATTCGAAATCTTCCCCTTCTGTCTTCTATTCAAGTAAGTGTGATTTTCTCTCTATAAAATTTTTCCAGAAATGCCTGGAAGGTGTATTTTCATACAGGAATTATTCTTGAATTTTCATTTATTTTGTGCTTTTCTTGGGTACTTGGTAAATTACTCAGTCGTAGCTGATTGATTTATATTAATGTAATGAATATTTTAGTGAAATGTATTTAAATGTATTTAAAAGTAAAATTTTTACAATTTTCATTCGACCCGTAGGATGAAGATCTAAAATTGTATTTATTTACAAATGTGTAAAATTTCCACGTTCTCAGAAAATTCATGCTCTGAGTCATCACACACATTGCCACTCTGAATTTTATATCAAATTGCTCGACGAATTTAATGCAAAACTTCACCTAATGTAACCGTAGGCGTCAATGGCGCTCTCCCTTTCACTGCTCATATTACTGTGCGTTTTTCTTGGGATGCTTATTAGGAAATTACGACGCTGCTGATTTGTAACGCTTTTTGAACCAAATTCTGAAAGTAAATCTCACTTTTTTTCTCGAGCAGCACAAACATGGTTGTGAAGTTCATCGGAAATTCTCTAATGCAAATACTGCCCGAACTCGTCGGAAAAAAAGTCACGGATTGGTTCGACGTCGTACGGCCTATGGTTGAATTCAAATTCGATAACGTGAGTACCTGACATTTTGAAGTTCTTTCCACTCCTTTTGAAGTAATTTTGAAGTAATTACACGCCTGGAAATTTTCGCGCTAAGTTCAATGCCGCTACGTGATTTTTTTCTTACAAATTAAAAAAAATTTTAACATGTAGATTTTCAAGCCTTAAAAATGTATATTTTTCGAGCATGTTAGTCGTTTCTTGTCGTTATTTAATGAAAAAATTGTTAGATGTTTATTAAAATTAAAAATTATTCTTGTCCCACCCGCGAGAGCGAAACGCCGCACACTCCGTACATCAAACAGACTTGCTCGTCCACGATATTGTTTCTTGTTTCATTTTAGCCGCTAACGAAGAGGCAATATTAGTAACTTACGACTTTAATATTGCATACTTACGAGGTGCGAAGAGCCTGGTTCTAGCTGCTGCGTCTTATCTACGAGGAAACAATGGTTGCGTCGGGGTCGTATATGTTACGACAAGATGGCTGTCGACGTGACCGCGTAAACAGCTTGTCGTTATGTGGTGGCGATGAACTTGGACCCTGCAAGACACTGCTACGTATTTTCTTTAGTATTAGTTTGACATAATATTGACTCTTTTTTTATTTTTGCACATCCAGTGATTTGGTTTTACTGATATAGGCACCTCCCGTGACATGGTTACCTTGTGACTAGGTGTCGTTCAGTCTTGCACCTCCCGTGACTATATAGGTTTCCTTCAGTCTTGTACCTCCCGTGACTAGGTCTCCTCCAGTCTTGCACCTCCCGTGACTAGGTCTCCTCCAGTCTTGCACCTCCCGTGACTAGGTCTCCTCCAGTCTTGCACCTCCCGTGCTGGTTTCCTCCAGTCTTGCACCTCCCGTGACTAGGTCTCAAGTCTTGCACCTCCCGTGACTAGGTCTCCTTCAGTCTTGCACCTCCCGTGACTAGGTCTCTTCCAGTCTTGCACCTCCCGTGACATGGTTTCCTTCACTGTTGCTCATCCAAGTGACTATGTCTCCTTCAGTCTTGCACCTCCCATGACTAGGTCTCCTCCAGTCTTGTACCTCCCGTGACTAGGTCTCCTCCAGTCTTGCACCTCCCGTGACTAGGTCTCCTCCAGTCTTGCACCTCCTGTGACTAGGTCTCCTCCAGTCTTGCACCTCCCGTGACTTGGTCTCCAGTCTTGCACCTCCCGCGACTAGGTCTCCTCCAGTCTTGCACCTCCCGTGACTAGGTCTCATCCAGTCGTGCAACTCCCGTGACTAGGTCTCTTCCAGTCTTGCACCTCCCGTGACATGGTTTCCTTCACTGTTGCTCATCCAAGTGACTCCATTCACTCGAAGAGCCGTCAAAAAAATTTCTGAGTTACTTGCGTATTTTGCCCGCGATGGTGTAAGAAATTATGGGTTTCGAGGAATAATACCAGAATTGAAGCTTAAGTATTGTAATTACTAAAATTATTTGCTCTTTATAATCACTATAGACAAGTACTTTTTTGTCCGTCTCGGCAATGGTTTCTGTTTAATAGTATAGAAATGGACAAAACAATTCGAATGTTGCAATTTTGAATGATTATTTCGACGATTTGGTCGGCTTTTTCAAGTACAATTTAAACCCGATTCTATTAACAAGCATCACCGGAAAAATTCGTAACTCCTGAACCAGTTTGTCAGGGTGCCCAGTACAATTTAATAATTAATTCAACACAACTTCAGTGAGGACACTAAAAATTTTTCTGAAATGCTGCTGAATTTTAGTATAGAAGAAACATATGTTCCTTAGCAACGTGTTCTTTTTTGACAAAAATTCAAATTGTAAGTTGTAACAAGTCATAATATTGACGTCAAAATCTAGATCATGTATTTTCTTGATCATTTATAGTCTACTTCATTATTCATGCACATCTTCCACGTCGACAGCGCAACAGTAAATTTTGGAATTTTATTAATGGTGGCTATGATCCATGCTGTGTTTATAGAGACATGGAATGCATAATAAAAAATTTTGTGCTGCGTCCGCTGCTATTAAAAGGTATAAAACTTATTCCCAATTCCTGCTGGATTACAGTATACGAACTCAAGTTCGGCCTTGACTTGAAGAGAGGCTCAGGCTGAGGGAGCTAAGCTCCCTATAGGACGGACTTAACTAACCTAACTAATATCAAGTCGGAATTACGACCAATGTAGTTGTACAGGCCTCGAGTAATAGCATTAGAGTGAGGGGTCAATTAAGTTCGCTGTTCTGATTAAATTCCGCCTATTAAGCAATGAGATACGCCCCTATCATTCGACCATCATGGAACGAATAAATCGCGGCCAGATTGATGGCGGATCTTTGATGATGCTATCGAGTCGAATAAATCCTACTGCAATTAATGTAGGATTTATGAGGGAGACGTAACTAATCTTTTCAGACCGCCAAGTGTACAGAGAAGACACGAGTCAAAACAAAGCATATACTTTAGGTTGAAATACCCATTAAACGATTTACCTTCTTCTTAGTCTGGCGCGACCGTCTCTTCACGTGCATCAACTTATTTGCTAAAATTTATCTCGTCTAAATTGTGTAGGATGTTTGTAATTTCGTACAGAATGAATGCTGCAGCACTGGAAGATTTTCCTCAATTTTGAACTTCTAAATTTGCCTCTGTACGCGAAGTATGACAATTTCACACTCGTAGCTTGAGGTTTTTTTAGTAGTTAATTGTTTTTTAAGGAGAAGTTTCTAAACTGATTTATGCTAGTGTAGTGCAAGTGAATATATGCAGTCTTATTCGGTTCACTTTTCAACTGTTTTAACTGTAAATGTTACTGAACTTATATCTACTATTGCACGTTTTCAAGTTCTCTTCAATATGGTTATTGTTTTGTCTTAATAAATGAAATTAATGCAAACTTTGTACAACTTAGTGCAACCCTCCATTTATTTGTATAGTTTACTTTACTTCAGTTATGCAACAGTACTATATATAGGCTTTACTGCATTTTTTTTATTAAATTCTTGATTTTAAAGAGAAACTGCATAATGAGATTCTAAAGATACCTTGTATAGTTAAATTTGAATATCTTTCTGCGTGATTTTTTATTCAGTACGAGTATAGAAATTAACATCTTTTGATTTTGTTATTTAAAATCCTATAAAATAACCTCGTTTCTTATTGAAATCTGGGTTAAAAAAGAATTGGATTTTCGGCCACGTGGTCGCGGAAAAATTACAATGGTGCAAGTTAAGCGAAACGATCGCAAGCGCTGTGCAACGGCACGAAAAAACCCAATGCTTTAAATGCAGTTTGCTTACGCGGCATTTGTGGCACGTTTGTCTTTCTGCCGATTGAATTGGATGGAGTTTTCATTGGTCACCCATATCTCGCGCTAATTGAATATAATTGAATATGTATAGTGATTAGTAACGCACCCTGTAATATATATAATTGTTATGATCTATATAAAAAAGTAAATGATGTATCTCTGTGCTCATTGAATGATATTTTGATCGTGATTACATAAGTTTGGCTTGAATATGTTGGAATACCATATAAATAGTTTCTGTATTTAATTGTATGAGTAAAATTTGTGAATGGTTTATCAAAGATGCATACCCAGATCCTGCGGCGAACGAACAACATCTTCGAACTCGTGACGTCAGAGGAAGCCAAAGAATATCACCTAAATCAACGCGAGAAGAGCTACCGTAGCAACTCTAAGTTTATCAAAGACGAGTCCGAGACCGAGGAGGACGAGGAGTCTAAAGGACTCACCCTCAAAGGTGAGGCCCAGTGGTTACAGTTCAGAGTACCAAGATTGGCGCAGAGAGGCGCGGGTTCGATCCCAGCTCTGTGCGCCAGTTTCTGGTCAGAATCGGCAAGGAGGCCGGGCGGTTAAGCACAGCAGAATTGGAGCAGTGAGTTGTGAGTTCGAGACCGCAACAAGCTGTGAATGTTCTGCGATGTTAAGAATCGGCGACAGGCCTACGGC
>NW_025935628.1:421151-456145 GCF_000764305.2 Hyalella azteca | reverse complement strand
TGAAGTTGCGTTATTGTCCCTGCGTTACTTTGAAGTTGCGTTATTGTCTCTGTGTCACTTTGAAGTTGCGTTATTGTCCCTGCGTCACTATGAAGTTGCGTTATTGTCCCTGCGTTACTTTGAAGTTGCGTTATTGTCCCTCCGTCACTTTGAAGTTGCGTATGGTCCCTGCGTTACTTTGAAGTTGCGTATGGTCCCTGCGTTACTTTGAAGTTACGTTATTGTCCCTGCGTCACTTTGAAGATGCGTTATTGTCCCTGCGTCACTTTAAAGTTGCGTTATTGTCCCTGCGTCACTTTAAAGTTACTTTATTGTCCCTGCGTCACAATGAAGTTGCGTTATTGCCCCTGCGTTGTTATTGTGCCCCTGTTATTGCCCTTGCAAGCTCCCACAGGCTGTGGGAGCTTGCAGGGTACAGAGCTTGTAGCGTTTAACCATTAAAAAGTTTACCTACCGTCACTTAAATTTTTCCTGCATGATTATTCCCTGCTTTACATACTGCGAATATATTAAAATTCTAAACCATTCTTGATAGGCATTGAAACGGTTATTATGAGCTATCAACTATTGTATATTGTATTGGCTATGGATATTTTAGGAAATTTTTTTATGATGATTCAGTTAGAAATCAATATGTTAACTGGATGTGTGATGGTTAGGTCAGATGATCTACATGGAGGACTGGAAGATGATCTTGTTCCTGTGCACTCCGGTGATGCCAGATCTGGACTCGATGATCTACACGGGACTCTACATCAATGATCTTTCCATGCACGACTTTTCGAGGTAGGTTTCTTTCCATGCACGACTTCTCGAGGTAGGTTTCTTTCCATGCACGACTTCTCGAGGTAGGTTTCTTTCCATGCACGACTTCTCGAGGTAGGTTTCTTTCCATGCACGACTTTTCGAGGTAGGTTTATTTCCATGCACGACTTCTCGAGGTAGGTTTCTTTCCATGCACGACTTTTCGAGGTAGGTGCTCGCTACACATCCGACGTACCGTACGTGTTAGCCAGGTATCAAAGGTATACGTGTTATCCAGATATCTTCGATACTTGTTCATCAATTGCAGGAAGTAATGCTTTATGCAACAATGTTTCTTGCAAATATGACATTATCATTGTTATAGAAACGTTCTAGCATCGTAGTGTTCAATTTGAATGTATATACAAGCATGTTAGTAGATTTCTTTCATTTTCCGTAATTGCAATTGACCGATTTGAATAGCCGTGCGCATTATATTTTGTAGCAATATAAAATGCCCATCGTCGGCGCATGTCCATTGCTCAGCTGAGTATATCAAATGATGTATGCTGATCTCTCCCTGAATTAGAATATTGAGATGACATGCATGCTGTTTAAACTGTAAATGAATCCCGAATTTAACAGCAAAAAATAACATCACTCCTCGGGGACTAGTGTTAAAATCGCTCGATTGCTGATATTGCATATTATTCACAAATTTAATAGCAAAGAAAATGATATTACTCCACGGGGACGAGTGTCAAGATCACTCGATTATGGTTCGCGAATTTGATAGCGAAAAATGTGATATAACTCCGCAGAGACGAGTGTCAAGATCACTCGATTATGGTTCGCGAATTTGATAGCGAAAAATATGATATAACTCCGCAGAGACTTGATGTTGGCCGGGACCCAGCAGTCCGTGGAGCTAAAGCTTGCGCTCGACCAAGAACAACTCAAGAGCAAGAAGCTCGAAGTTTCTATGAAGAAGTTGGACGAGGAGATGAAGCGAACTGACGAGCTTCTTTACCAGATGATCCCTAAACA
Source organism: Hyalella azteca (assembly GCF_000764305.2). Taxonomy (NCBI): domain Eukaryota; kingdom Metazoa; phylum Arthropoda; class Malacostraca; order Amphipoda; family Hyalellidae; genus Hyalella; species Hyalella azteca. The sequence continues at coordinate 454,354 of NW_025935628.1, read as the reverse complement.
GGTGCGTACATTGCGACACTTGCTGTTTGTTCTGTAAATTACCCCTTAGTTACGCGCTGATGAAAATGCTCGATTTTATACTATGTGCGTGATGTCATCAACAGTTTTCTTTTGATTTGTTTGGATGAAATCAAGAATGATAGTGGGATCAAGTTTGGATGATAGGGGGATCAAGGTGTTTTTCTGCATTTTGTTTTCTAGAAGATCTCTTTCCGAGTTAACCATTTGCGATAAATCAATCCTGTTGCACTTGCTGATTTTACATCTTTTAACCTATGTTGATCACACCCATAATTATTTGCCATTTTTCTGTTCCCAAATTTCATTGAAGACGGGATATGACTCGTCACTTTCCAATAATTTATCTTAACGTTTGCTATTTTATCTTAAATTGAATGTTTCAGGTTGCCGATCGTTTACGCAAGGGGGAAAATCCGGTAGAGACCTGCGAGGTGAGTGACGAACTTCATCATAGATATAATAGTATTTTATTGCAGTGAGCGTTATAAGGTTTACGATGCTCGTAAATTTAGATATCAGTCTCAAGATTGGCCAGACACGATGAAAGCCTTGATTGGGATTGGTTAATGGATCTTGATGGAGATTATTGGATGGATGGAGTCATAGGACAGGCCTCGATTATTCTTATTATCCTCGAGCCATAAAGCAAAGTTTCTGAAGGGTCTTCGTTGATTGCAGAGTTACCAGTTAATGAAATGTGATGCAAAGCTTGCATTTTTACTTACACTAAGCAAGTCTAATTTCACTCGGTGACCAACCAAGAGAGCAATTAAGGTGCTATCTATGTTCCTCTAGTAAAATACTATGTAAGGCAGATGGTGCTCAGCCGATGGCCCTGAAAACCAAACTTCGATGGTTTGATGTTGTGCGATCTATATTTTTGGAGAACAGGCCAGGACCGGGGAAGAATTAAGTAAGAATGCGTAATTTACTTATTCCGCAATTTCACAATGAATATCATAAATTGCAGTATAAATAAATATAATGAATTAATAAATATGGCAAATAAAATAAATAATAAATATTTCACAATGAATATCAAATGCATGTTTACTGGTGTTGAGGAATGAAATTAGTTTAAACTGTCAAGGACGAAGTCTCATTCGAGAAATAAAGCGTTGTATTGCGTAGGAAAACTGGATCAAATTCTGAAAATCGTGGATATTCGATGGAATTGATGCACTTGAGAACCTCTCAACTCTTGTTATAAAAACCCTTCATGACACGTTCGTCCGCCCATCTTAATTAGGCTTTATATTTTCTCGTCTTGGAAAACCATATACATGGGTAACAACTTTCCTCATAAACATTAAAATAAAGTAAAAATAATTCATTACGTATCGTCGTTCACGGAGATCTAATCTTGCGTTATATATTTAAATTAAATATAGACATTTGAGCTAGTGACGATCCTGTTCTCGGACGTGGTGACGTTCACAGAGATCTAATCTTGCATTATATATTTAAATAAAATGCAGACATTCGAGCTAGTGACGATCCTGTTCTCGGACGTGGTGACGTTCACAGAGATCTAATCTTGCGTTATATATTTAAATAAAATGCAGACATTCGAGCTAGTGACGATTCTGTTCTCGGACGTGGTGACGTTCACAGAGATCTAATCTTGCGTTATATATTTGAATTAAATGCAGACGTTCGAGCTAGTGACGATCCTGTTCTCGGACGTGGTGACGTTCACGGAGATCTGTTCACGCATCACCCCCATGCAAGTGGTGTCCATGCTCAACGCCATGTACTCAATCTTCGACAACCTCACCGAGAAACACTCCGTATACAAGGTGAACTTACTATTAACTATATTAAGTACTATATTATTATTATAAGGTACATACTCTATTGTTAGTGTGAAGTTATTATGTTATCATATTTTGTATAGTTGCTTTTCATGGAGATATTTTCTCCCCCAGCACTTTATTAGCTAATTATTTTTTATTTATTTATTATTGGCAATATTGGCTATTGGTTAATAATTGGTATTAGCAAGTAATGAAGTCGTGAATACTTTTTAATTGATTTTATATCTATTTACTCACTCAAATACCATAGACTAATTACGATACTATATACTAGTATTATACTATACTATTTCACGCGTATAAACAAACCTCAACTACAAGCACACCGCAAATATACTCCTCCATCATTCATACTGCCATCCCTGCTATATTCCTTACATTGTGGCGCTTCTTTAGCCAATATGGAAAATATTGTCCTATACTGCGCCATTAAACATTATTATTCTTCCATAGGAAATAAGAATTCTTGCAAACGTGGCTTCAAACTTTTTTTGCACAGTTTCCTATTGTTAGCTATATGATATTGGTTTCGTTTCCTACTTGGACTTCCCTTCTTCATACTTAATATTAATATAATTTTAGTGTTATTCTGTGTACGTTGTAAGGGTTTGCATCCTGTGAATGCAATGTGCTCATTCTTGATCTATTTGACTTGCTGAAGACGAGTAAATTATTAAATTAGGCCCCTTGAATCCTATAGCCGAACTTTGTTGTTTGAGCATTTGGCTCAAATTTTTTGTTTTATATTCCATTTATTTTATTCTATCGAATCATTACTTTATTTTAATGATGACACCATTATTCTTTAATTTCCAAAAAGTATTATACGCGGATTATGCTAGATATATGTTATGCAATAATGCATAATATTAATATGTCTCCAATTATGCACTTGCATGCTTCATACCAAGTACCTCATCACACACTTCCCCGAGAACTCACGTATCCTATACCGTAACACACTTCATCCCCGTGCGCTCAAGTACCCCATCACACACTTCCTCGAGCACTCACGCATCCTATAACACACTTCCTGCTGCAAAATACGTACCTTCCTCATACATTTCCCCATGCGCTCACGTATCTTCCTCATACACTTCCCCATGCGCTCACGTATCTTATAATACACTTCCTCGAGCACTCGCATATCCTATAACACACTTCCTACTGCAAAATTCGTATCTTCCTCATACATTTCCCCTTGCGCTCACGTATCTTCCTCATACACATCCCCGTGCGCTCACGTATCCTGCTCATCCCCTGGGGGGGCGGCAGGTGGAGACCATCGGTGACGCGTACATGGTGGTGGGGGGCGCGCCGGAGCGGCAGAGCGCACACGGACAGCTGGTGTGTGACATGGCGCTGGACATGGTAGAGGCCATCACGGACCTTAAGGACCCCAGTACAGGTCTGTAGTGCCCTTAGTCTGGGTCCTTATGACCATCACGGACCTTAAGGACCCCAGTACAGGTCTGTAGTGCCCTTAGTCTGGGTCCTTAAGGCCATCATGGGCCTTAAGGACCCTAGTACAGGTCCTGTCTCTTATACACATCTAGATGTGTATAAGAGACAGTTATTGTCCCTGCGTCACTTTGAAGTTGCGTTATTGTCCCTGCGTTACTTTGAAGTTGCGTATGGTCCCTGCGTCACTATGAAGTTGCGTTATTGTCCCTGCGTCACTTTGAAGTTGCGTTATTGTCCCTGCGTTACTTTGAAGTTGCGGTATTGTCCCTGCGTTACTTTGAAGTTGCGTTATTGTCCCTGCGTTACTTTGAAGTTGCGTTATTGTCCCTNAGGACTGTAGTGCCCTTAGTCTGGGTCTTTATTGCCATCACGGATGTTAAGGACCCCAGTACAGGACTGTAGTGCCCTTTGTCTGGGTCTTTATTGCCATCACGGATGTTAAGGACCCCAGTACAGGACTGTAGTGCCCTTAGTCTGGGTCTTTATTGCCATCACGGATGTTAAGGACCCCAGCACAGGACTGTAGTGCCCTTAGTCTGGGTCTTTATTGCCATCACGGATGTTAAGGACCCCAGTACAGGACTGTAGTGCCCTTAGTCTGGGTCTTTATTGCCATCACGGATCTTAAGGACCCCAGCACAGGTCTGTAGTGCCCTTAGTCTGGGTCCTTATGGCCATCACGGACCTTAAGGACCCCAGCACTGGTCTGTGGTGCCCTTAGTCTGGGTCCTTAATGTCATCACAGACCTTAAGGACCCCAGCAAAGGTATGTTATAATTAATCTTGATTTGATATAAAAAGTGTTTGAATGCTAAAGTTCCGCCACTGGTTTTGTATGATAAATGCAATGATTATTTATCACTTTATTATTCACTCAATAAATATCATTTACGTTTCTCAGTATATGAACATTATCGTTGTATTCATTACGTTTTTATATATATGTGATTACAAAGTTGGTAATTAAATCGTTATATCATTTTGAATGATCGTTACGAATATATTGATTATATATTGATCGTTATATATATTATATTGATCGTTACGATATATTGTACGATAAATTCTTGTATATATGATGAGTTGTAAGTTTGTAACAAGATGCAGGATTTAGATATTCTATAATAATATCTATGCTGAATGTAGGTACGTATTATGATACGTATAGTGCAGTATTACATAACACGTACCCTGCATTATACGTGTACACCAGGCAACCACTTGCGTATCCGCGTGGGGGTGCACTCGGGGATGGTCGTGGCGGGGGTCGTGGGGATGAAGATGCCCCGGTACTGCCTCTTCGGGGACGCCGTCAACACGGGTTAGTACAAATTTTTCTTCGTCGTAAATAGGTACTGCTTTAAATAGTTACCTATAAATAGGTACCTGCTTAAATAGGTACCTAGAAATAGGTACTTATAATAGAATTTATTATAGTTACTACCTTAAAATACCAGTATTTGAATTCCTGCGTAGTTATTTTCAATGCGTCAGCTTCACAAGTTGCTATTTGTTTCGAGTGTTCTCATACATTTATATATTATTCTTATATATACAATCTGTCGCATTTTTCACCTTTTATCATCGAAAAGATTGTCGTCTTTTAGCTATGCTATTTTATATCTATTAACCCTACGTCACCATGACTAACATTCCCATTTTTCTGCTAACTATTGATATGAAAACATGAATCTAATGCAAAGTTAGATTGACTAAATTCTCGTGTTACCTTTTCGTATCCTTCACCTTGTATGTAATTTCGTAAATAAGTACGTTACGTTTGCATCAAATCTGTAAAAAAAATTATTATCTTTCTCGTGAAGGATTTTCCCTTCGGACGACCGGCCTGTGGTGTTTTGAAGTTAATTCTTTGATTGATCATCGCATTTTAATATCGTTTCATATTTTAATTGGTTAGTAATGGATTAAACTGTTTTTATGTACTGGTCTTGGCAATTAAATAAGTTAATTATTATATTAGTCAATACGCGAGACATATTCAGTGCAAAGGTCTATTGATTTCAACCTCCATTCAGCGTCTTTGTTGCTCAGGGATGCGAGAGTTTGATTATGTTGAACGTAATCAACTGCTGTGTGTCGGCGTAACAAAGGCTTTCATTATTGCTAGAGAGCAGTTCTATCTCCCTCTAATCATATCTTCTCATCATACTTTTCTATGATACTATGTTCTCTTTATTGTGTCTTCCCATAGTCGCATCTTCCTTGTACTTCTTTCCGCTTCCTCATTTCCGTTTAGACTCAATAGATAGCACATATACTCTCACTTTTGCCTTAATAATAATAATAATAATAATAATAATAATAATAATAATAATAGCGGTTTCAGCGTTTATTAGGCCGTAGGCCTGTCGCCGATTCTTAACATCGCAGAACATTCACAGATTTAGTGGTTTCCCGTTTGTTGTTTGCTCAGCATCACGCATGGAGTCCACAAGCGAGGCGATGAAGATCCACATCTCGGAGTCGACGAAGGAAATCTTGCCCTCGGGATACAACACGGAGGTTCGGGGAGAAATCACCGTGAAAGGGAAAGGTGGGAATTGAGTCAACGTGTAATTTCATCTGTGTGCTCTTATTATCTGAATATTATTATCTGAATATTATCTGAATATTAGACTTGCATATTACGGTATCTGAAAATGCTACATTGGTTTTCGCTTTATCAATGAACTGTATATTGATGCATCGTGCTAATGCTGTGTAACAATAAAGTGGTATACCGGAAGTTGATGTTAATCCGTTTGTGAAAGCCGCCGACTATCGAAACAGTCGATAACTGCGTTAAATTATTTCAAAGCGCCCCAAATCACAATAAATACGCATAAAAAACACCAGAGCCTGAAAAAGCGCGGGTACTTTTCACAATCGTTAGGGGAGTCGCGTCGGTTTTCGAATTTTAGTTTATTTTCGAGTCAGGATTTTGCCGAAATCCGCGTCGACTTCCATTTATTTTGACTTTCCAGGAGGTTTGACAAGGTTAGTAATGGCGATGGAATTCTATGCAACTCAGAAAACGAAATTCAAATGGCGCACTTTTATAGCGTCACAATGATAAATCTTGAAAAGCATTAAAAATAACAAAAATCCTGCTTATTTTCTCGGACAATTTTCTCTTGAATTTCAACTATTCCTCGAATAGACCCACTCTTTCCACGTCTCACGCAACATGAAGACCTACTTTTTGCAGTGTCATAATGAAAAATCTTGAAAAGCATTAGGCGTAACAAAATCCTGCAGATTTTTCTCGGACAATTTACTACTGAATATGAAGTATCCCTCAAATTTCAGGTGCACGAGGCCCACTTTGGGCCCCTTGGACCTCTCGTATGAGGCCCCAACTAAACGCTTCCCTCATCAAATAGACCCACTCTTTCCACGTCTCAGGCAACATGAAGACGTACTTTTTGCAATGTCATAATGAAAAATCTTGAAAAGCATTAAACGTAACAAAGTCCTGCATATTTTCCTCGGACAATTTACTACTGAATTTGAAGTATTTTTCCAATAGACCCACTTTTTCCACGTCCCAGGCAACATGAAGACCTACTGGCTGTCGTCCCGCGATGGTCGCGAGAGCATCAAAGGCAAGTACGGTCCCCCGCAGTTCGCGACCATCGATGGCCACGAGCGGCCGCCGTCGTCTGCGTCGCGCGCGTACTCGCCTGTGACGATGGAGGAGGTCGCTCGTCTGTCCCGCGCCAATACGCCTGTGCCGGGCGCTGTGGGTGGTGCAAGTGCTCCGTCTGTGGGCGCTGGATGTAGTGTTGCAAGTGAGTTCTTTTTAGCGCTTTTTCTCATTTATGGAAAAATGTACTATAGTGCTCGCCATGTCCGTCTGTCCGTCTGTCTGTATGTCCGTCCGTGACTTCGCGTTTTCGTCGACGAGAAAATGCGCTCTCTGTCACTAACTGCAGTGAGTACTGGGTTTTATTTTTTAAGACAATGAATAGTGTTGGGGTAATTCGTTTTATTTAAGGTTGGACTGTGAAGAAGAGTATTAAAAAAAAATTCGGGTGGTTAATGCAACAAAAAATTCTTAGGAATGCAAAAAGCGATTTTGATTTCAATTCAACAATCGTTGAAATTTAGAATTAATGTACGTTTTATGGTAATTAAACATTAAATTACATTAAATAAATACGTACATTAAATTTAGAAATTTAATGTACGTTTTATGGTAATAATTTAATGGTTTAGAAACGTGTCTTGCGACGACCCTCTTCGTATTTCATATCTTCCTTAATTTAAGTGGTCTTGAAATCCTGTTTTTATTCTTTTATGACTTTCTGTCTCTAGTCACATCCCTCTTTGTTCTTCCCTGTATTATAAACACTCAGAGATCTGTGTGAGTCGTCCTGGCAGACCATACATTTTCTTCTATATTGCAGTTTCGATCTGTTGTCTGGTTACATGCGGTCTGCACGCAATCTATCTTGCATCTTGAAAATTATTTGTCAGTACTTTAACTTTTTTTTGGATACGCGATTTACTGAAATAATAAATAATGTCGGTTTAATTTTTGTTAGGAACTCCAATGGTTCACATTCGAGTGTCTTGAATTGGCTTTACGGTCAAGCCAGGTAATGGGCATGGGCAAAATGGGTAGATATGTTACATTTGAATTGCAGAACGGAACACCTGTTGTGGACAAAATTAATTACATTATGTATTTACCTGCAACTAAATGGACCGCGCTCAGTTATATTGCTTTCATATATCTAAATAAAGAAGTTTGCTATAAATTCTGAATAAAATTTATTAAACTTATTACTTATTCACTGAACTCTCTCTTGAATGCACACTCTTTTTGCATTTTGAGAATCTTGTCCTATGACAGCTGTTTATTAATTATCAAAATATCTCTTAGTCATTATTTTCTTCGTCCCTCGTTTGTTTGCGCCAGACATGATTCGTGAAGAATGCATGTCTTATCACTATAATGCCTCTGATTTATAACAGAATGTAAACAAAATAAAATAACCAGGCTCTTACAAAGCTTTGATTCAACTTTAATGCGCCTAATTATAGCATTTTAACGCTCTAAACCTAAAATTTTATCAAAGTTTGATTCCAGCCAAACCTTTTTGTTAATCAGCATTTATCGCACGTCAACGAATTGCCATGACAATTCGAATATAAACCTACAATTGTGGTAGTTGTTCAATTCTGTTCGACTTCATTGGACGTGTAACATGAGAACGTGTGGTTGAGTCCTGTGAACCAGAGCGTGCTTGCCTCTTCACTTCCCTTTCCAGAGCCTGTCATTGTCATTCCGGAACATGTGGACTGATCTTCTGTGCGTGCAGGTATGTGTACGTCTTCTTGTTTTGCCACAACCTTGACGCACATCAAAGTGTTGACCAATCCAGTCACAATTGAAAGTCACAATGTTGCGACTGTCACAGTGCGACTGTTTAATTTATTGTTTAGGTTTATATTGCTTCTTGATTAGTCTATCTATGGATTTTCTTTGCCGTTCAGAATCAAGAGCATGAGTTTTGTGGGGAGTGTGTATTGATCGTCAGCATGGAGCATTTACCATTTTACAAAGCACGTGGAGGAAAAAATTGAAAAACGAGTAAAAATACGTGTAACAGGAATGCGATGACTTATTTCATCTAAAACTTTAAACTTTTTGAATGTCTCTTGCTTTCTCTGTTTGCATGTGAATGCGCTTTACTATTAAGTTATAAACTTAGTCTTATCTTTAAATATAGGTATTGTGATTTATTTAACCGCTGTTGTACTTTTCAGGGCGCGTTGTTGTCACACTCACACGTTTTCATACTCATAGTGCACATTCAAATCATCTCATCTCATGCCAGTTTTAAGGCATTAAATATAATATTCATAAATATTTCTGCGAATAACTTACATAGTCATTGGAATGCAAATCTCTTTTTTTGCATGATATTTCCACAGTATGATTGATAATATACTTCTGAAGATATTGTCTTGTATTATTTAAAATTTATTACAATTTCTAATAAATCGCTGGTAATTATCTTTCATTCAGTTACAGTATATTACGACTATTCTTTGATCATTGATGAACAATTGCATTATATTCAGCGCATCCCGTGCAATCAGCGTGCAGACACAGAGACGAGCCAATATTGCTCGCGTCGGGATACAGAGTTTCTTTAGCTACACCATTATATAGATTTGCAAAATTGTTTTTACTGTACGTGTAATTTTCTGTGTTTTACGGCTGGCACGTATAAATATATAAAAATATGAAGTAGCAAATGTGTTTATAGCACTGTGAATAAAAAAAATGTGTGAGCACTTTGAATATAGGTTCTGATCAAGTGTTATCGTGTCGGGATATTACTTTACATTTTAATACAATTTTATTTTTAATGATTGAATCGTGACGCATTAAAAAGCGTGGGTCATCGTTAACGAGAGATTGACCGGGTCGCTTTTTAATGTGCATAACCTCAATTTGAAACCATTGCGATCGCAGGGCAAGTCTATTTGATTAAGACAACGGCATTTTCAAACCCGGGGTATTTATATTGCGAGCCTTGCGAGCAACACTGCCTTGAGTCGCTATTTTTCGAATAATTCGACTAATGGGCATGATCATCCGCCAAAAAATATTCTCAAACTTTTCTTAGTAAATGGTTTTTGTTAATGAATAACATTTTCTTGTGTGTAAATGAAACTAATTCTCTCGTCAATTATGAACAGAGCGGCGTTTCTCGAACGCCAGCTTCGGCACGAACGGAAGCATTGGCCCCAGCGACCACCGTCCTTCGGTGTCGCTTAGCACGAGCTCGACGCCCGTGCCCTCGCCGCCCTCCCAGGTGCGCAAAGACGCGCCGGCCCCGCCACGCAAGCCTCCCGTTGTAAACTTTGCCACCGCCACCGCCGCCGCCACCGCCGAAGACGACGTCGGCCGACCCTCGGTCGTCAACTCGCACGGTTCACAGACCATCGACGCGTCACAAGTCAAGTTCACGACGGGCGGCAAGAACAGGACCATGAAAGTCATAAAGCCCAGCATGGATCGCTCCCCATCCAGATCCTTCACCTCTCCTAATGGAGTTCGGATGGTCGAGCGTTCCACATCCCCTTTTAATATCGAAGATTACCCTGGTAATAGAATCCACAGTAACGCGTGTACACTTCTTTGAAAATTCCAGCGATATCTTCGTCGGAAATTTACAAATCAATGTAGAGGCAAGCCACCGAACATTTCATCGTAGTTTAAAAACCAAACTGTCTTAGGGTACGCACACAGTGAAAGCAGGTTGCCAGCGTGCTGGTTACCTGCTCAGGCTGGCGCCTGAAAACATAGAATACAGAAGCTTATTCGTACAGGTTTTCACTGTGAACACTTACATTATTATCATATGTTCATTCTTGTGGCAGGTTGGAGCAGGTTGCCGGCGCGGGCAAACCTGCTTTCACTGTGTGCGTACTCTTAGGTCTTGTAGCTGTGCATCTCGGTAGAATTCCACAGTGCTATATGTGTACGAAAATCGCAATTTACGTTGCCACACTTTTAGTTTTTGAGTACTTGATGTTTAAACGTTCGGCTGATTGGCTAGTATGGTTTAGCACAATAGATAATGCACCGCTCCATTGTAGCGTGCACCTGCCCGTGTATATTATTAAGATAAACAATGTGCATCCATTGTGGTGTTTCTGCAAAACTTAGACAGATCGCAGTTTTCGTCGAAGTTTTTGCATTCGTCTAGTCATCGTCAAGATACTTGCATTTTACGAAGTCTTCATAGAATTGCAGGCTTGCAACGTATTGAGGTTACCATTAGACTACGATTTTAAGTGATTAGAGAGTTTATAGATCTCTGTTTTAATAAATAGGTTCACTAGAGATTGGTATAGGATTTTTTATTTGCTGTGCCTTTTCGCAAGCTTTTCTGCACAAGTCCCGGACTAACGAATAGATTAGCAATATTTTGTGTCTGAACACCTCGTAATTAGACTTCAACGTGTGTTCTGTCGACTTCCTTTGCTATCTTCTTTACTTTAAAAAAATTCATTTTATTATTTTATGTGAAATTATTTTAACAGATGATCAACATAGTTGAGCTTCAAATGCCCAAAATCTATAAGGTTTCAGCACCGTTGAAACGTTGGTTCAGACCATCATATAACCGAAATTATTTGACATAATAGAAATTATATTTTAACATTACTACACGTATATTCTTCAAATCTTTTCCTTCATCGTTCCTCCGTCATCAAACGAATTACGCTTACGCAGAATCCATACTCAGAACCAAGTATTTATTTTATATAAATAATATTGGTATGAATCATAATTAATAACTCATCATAAGCCGACAACATCGAACATCAAAACGCCCATTAGCAAAACAAAAACGTGTTATTTTAAATGAAATTCATTTTTGGTTAGTGTAATACTTTAAGGTAAAGTAACTACCCAGTTAATCAATGCATAAATGTTGTTCGTCCTCTAAATCTTGAACTGAATATTAAGGTCCTGACTGAAAACTCGTTTAGAAATATAATATGTATGTATGTATGCAATATATAAATATTCTATACATCCAAGCCCACAGAGTTGATAGCACTCGAACATAGCGTAATGCATCTATAAAAAAGTTTATTTTATATGATAAACGAACATACCAAAGACTATATAAAGTTGTGATAATAATCCCCTGGTTATATTATCTCATTTTCCTGTTCGCGATAAATGGAATAAGTTGCTATGTCCTGTAATTGTGAAATTATCTATTTGAAATGTAGGCGTACCGGCTAGATGTTAGTCTATTATTATTCTATTACCATTACCGTTGTCGATAACTGTAATTAAACGATAACTGTAATTAAAATTCTCACTCGACATGAATTATTCAAGCTCGAAATTATTGAGATTTTAATGAATGACTTTATTTTGTTGGTATAAATCTATCGAGTAGTCAGTGGAACACGCAGCTAAGATTTATTTTAAATTACTATAATTTGTGGACGTGGAAAGTGTCAGTCGTAGATGACAGAACCAAAGTCTAATTCAATATTATGAAATGTGTAAGTTATAGAGGATGCGTGAATATTGAATAGGATACTCGTCCATAAACGCTGCAACACGCATGAAGGTCTAGAGTAAAATGGGAGAAATAATGTGACGGATCGGACGTTACCACTAAACAAAAAATCCAAATTAAATCAATCAATAAAATTAAATCCATTAAATCCCAATTAAAATAAATTAATCCCAAAATTTAATGGTACTGTTGATAATGAAAGTCGAATAGGATGCACATTTTCCCCAAACAGCTTCTAGATCATCGGTTCTTTATAAACTCCGTAAGCTAAATATGAACTAAACTACAGGCCAAGACAAAGCATATTGAGTTGTCTGATGAATATAATTTAGTGCATATAGCTACTTTCTCTCTGTGCTGGAGAACCAAAAACCAAAAAGCCACAGAAATTTCTATTAATAGGAGACAGTAAATTGAGAGCAAAAATTAATAGCTTTCGATCTAGAACATCCAACAATAATACAAATCTCTCTTGTATAGCAACAGTTTATCGGAATGTGAGGGATTACCTTAAGAAAGTACAAAAAATAGCATCTAAAATTCCAATCGTTGGAACTATACGGAGAAAATTCTACAATACGAAGGTGAAGAAAGAGTTGAAAATCAACCCAGGAATCCGTAAAGCTTCATTCCTGTTGAACACAAACGCAGTTCAACTGAAAGCTATGAAATATTAATCGAAAAACTTTGCATTGGACGGACTAGAATCAAGACATTAAACACCGCACATTGAGACTGTCGGAATTGTTATCATCTGGAAGATTTTTCTACTTAATAACAATAACATTGTTATTGTTATTATCTGGAAGATTTTTCTACTTAATAACAATAATAATTATCTATGGAAGATAATTCTACTTAATTGACTGAATGGTCTAGAGGGAAACCGTGATTATCACCAGCAGTTTTACTACACTCGAGTCTATGGGCACTCAGACGATAACTTTACAAAGAGAAATAGAGATAAGTTCGTTTGAAGATTGACGACCATAAAAAAGCGAATAGAAAATCGTTTGGGTCCCAGTCTCTTATTATCGTTGAAGATAGAATGTCTCCACGATGATATGGTTTCTTCACTTAAATTATGACAATACTTTACAATTAAAGACTAAAGCCAAGAAATATTTGAATGGCATAATTGTTAATAAACTCTCTTATTATGTTCAAGCTATAAAAATATATGAGAAAATCCGTTGCGTCTGGGTATAAAAATAAGATCGATGAGCTTCGTATGCGAGTTCAAAAAAATATATCTCCTAACTTCACAACTCCAACAGCACAAGTGTATTCCCAGCATATCTTTCTATTTCATAAAATTTTCACAGTGAACGGTAAAGAGAAGCTACGTACACGCACATTCTTATATCTCTCTATATATAATTTATACAAACTTGCTTCGATGTTCTTCTATGTTGAAACCTAGCCATTTCTTCGAGCTCACGCTGGAGAGAATGTCTCAACCCACAGACGTGAGACAAACAACAGCAGAAGCATCACAGGTTACAACGAACACAAGCTATAATATATACTCAAACCAATATAGCATCATCATTATATGGCATGACAGAAATACCAGGGCAGTGATACGTAGGAGGTCATATGTTTAGTTCAGTGGCCCTCATAATAAAATAACCCGTGAGCAAAGCTGTTGACATGGGAAGACTTGAGAACGAACAGCACAGGGGGAGGGGCAGTAAAATAGAATTTTTATTTGGATTCGTGTGCATCACAATCGTTATTTGATTAAAACTACGTTGCAAAAGCGACGACGTTTGTCTATTGAGATAAAAGGATTCACTAAGACAGTGTAAAAAAATAAATTGACGCTAAATAAATTCTTGGGTATAGCCGATCAAATCGGTTTTAAGTATCAAGAAATACCCTTTGTTGTTCGTTCATTTACAAAACAAACACAAGCACCAAACCCAATAATTTTGTCACAGCTGCGCTAAAGTTCACAATAATTGGATAATTGTAAGTAAGCAGCGATTTATTCATCGCACAGGACGCAGCTCATGAGTAACAGTGAGCACTGCATAGCACTTGTTCCTCATACGCCGTTGTCTACAAGACGTACTAACACGCCAAGAGCTTATAAGACAAATAGTTTTTTTTTATAGTTGGGGTTAAGACTTGTGGCGACAAATGCGCCCACCAGCCTGTTCTCTGTCAGAATAAGACAAATAGTGACTGTGCGAAAGACTATAGCGACTTGCAGAAATAACAATAATAAACCCTTGAAGTTGGATACACACCAGATGTCGCCGCGACACAACCATACATTTAACCACTACCAATATAAGTATGGAGTTAATGTAATAATGATGTAGCCACATAGAATGAAAAGTTAATGAATAAAGATGCAGTCACAGGGAATGACATAAATGGGAATAATGGCGCTTTACACACAATGGCACGTGTTATCAGCAATGTAGGGTAAATTGCAGCGACTGCACGATATAACACTGATTTTCATGGCGCGGTCGATTGTTAAGAGGATCTAATCTCATTACCTTTGTTATGGAATGCAACCCAGGCTCAGAACTCGACTCGGTTGTAAGTTCCACTTACTCACTTCACAGCACAGGGACAAAATTACATACCCGGCAGAAATTATTTCCAATTATCTACATACATAATCATACTCAAGAGAAAATAATCAAAACTGAAATAAATAGCATGAAATGCACACATACGTATAATAATAAACATCAATCATTAAAGACGGTATAAGGTATCTGGCTATGAACCTTCACAACCACAGCGAGCGTTAGGCATCACGATACAAATGAACTAATAGGTAAAATATTGCATCGAAATCCTATTGGAAAATGGACGTATTGTGGAAGATACTTCGTGGTTTACCAGACTCTCATGCTTCCTATGTCGACTTCATGCCAAACTAGCTTGGAAAAAGAAAAATGTCAATTGTGTGTTTGAAAAAAAATCAAGTAAACCAGACTCAACGACCGACCAGTAGAACATTATTAAAGTTTCACTTGATCCTTCTCCAATTATCAGGTCCAGGCGTTGTTGGATCTTTAAAATAAAATTTAAAATAAACCATCTTTAAAATAAATCCAATCTCGCACCGCAATTTCTACAAAAATTACAGATCAAGCGTTAACAAATTAAGCGATGAATTGTTTTCTCTTTACGCCTGTTGATACGACATGAATATTACATGAATTGAATAATTACACCAAGTTAATGAATTATAGTAATTATATGAGGAAAATGTTTCACGGAGCTCCAACACCTCAGAACTGTGACGTTCAATCGTTGCCGCATAAAAAAATTGTCAGATATGATATCTTTAACGAGTTTATAGTCTTCACTAAAGATGTGATCCGAAGAATAAATCAGGAAATTGATGTAAATTAAAAATGAGATCAAACTAAAGATTAATTCGTTCCCGAATTCGTTTAATCAATGATTCAAATTTTTTATTACGTTGCTGGAAGTTAAATTTTATTTCTCAGATAAAATATATTTTATCTACTTTTCCGTATATATATCGCATATATATTTATTATGTTCCAA
The DNA here is from genome assembly GCF_000764305.2 of Hyalella azteca. Taxonomy (NCBI): domain Eukaryota; kingdom Metazoa; phylum Arthropoda; class Malacostraca; order Amphipoda; family Hyalellidae; genus Hyalella; species Hyalella azteca. Next base: position 438,441 of record NW_025935628.1, on the reverse strand, counting down.
TTTTAAAAGCTAGATTCTTCTATAGCTGAAGGTCTGGGCTCGCGGCGCGTCGATAGATCATCATTCACTCAACAGTTGAATTGCCGTGAACGAACGTTCATGCAGGCAGAAATATTCGAGAGGAAAAGTTGTACTACAGAACAGTTTTGTGGAAATTATTAAGTTTGTTATTACCTGTGAATGATAGAACAACGAGCGCGAAAATTAGGAACACACGCACGCATGAAGCACACGTACTCGAATCGTACGCGCTCAAGCATGAAGTACAAGTGCACGCTGCACATGACACGCTCAAGCATGAAGTACAAGTGCGCGATGCACATGACACGCTCAAGCATGAAGTACAAGTGCACGCTGCACATGACACGCTCATGCATGAAGTACAAGTGCACGCTGCACATGACACGCTCAAGCATGAAGTACAAGTACACGCTGCACATGACACGCTCAAGCATGAAGTACAAGTGCACGCTGCACATGACACGCTCAAGCATGAAGTACAAGTGCTCGCTGCACATGACAAGCGCACGCTGGATCGTCAGGTTCGCGTGCAGGCCAGTCGTCATGTCTTCTCGTATTTGAACATCTGCACAAAAATGGATTGTAAGTAACTTATTACGGATGGCAACAAACGTACAAGAAGTTATAACAACTCCATTTACCCGAATTGTTGAGGGTCAAATTATTGGAATTTGAATAATCACAGTTAATGCCCAAGGTAGGTTAGTAAAGATTAGATACATGAACAATTATAAAATGCTGGAATTAAGGGAACTTACTTGGTTTAATAGTTGCGCCCAGAGCAGTGCAAGGAGTGGTGAGCAGTGACACAAGAGAGGGGTGGAAGTCAGTAAGTGGAACAAAGGGGTTGTACAAAAGGGTGGAAGTGAGTGGTGGAAGAGAGATTTTGGGATAAGAGAGAGAGGAAGCGAAGGGTGGACGAGAGAGATGGAACAGAGGGATAGAAGAAGGAGTCACACGGTCGAGCTTCCTCTGGTGTGAAGAAAAATACGAATTAACGATATCAACGTAAAAGTCACTGCCGAATTGATTGTTGATGTTTCAAATTATTCAACACCAGCATCCCAATTCCCGACACTCACGCCCCACTCACCGACACCCGCGCCCCACTCACCGACAGCCGAGGTTCTGCCCTGCAAGTTTCTCCTGCAGACGACGCTGTCGCTGCAGTCGCCTGTACCTCAGCACGCTCGTCTGCACCGCAGTCGGCCACAGCGACGTCTGCCCGCAGCGGTACACGAACCTGCCACAACACACTATACGTTACACGACGCTACGTTAACACGTTGACTACGTATTGGTACATATGCATACCACGAAATGTATTTCTCCAGGACGTAGTGGTACATAATTAAGGTTGCCTGAAATCGGCCAAATCCGAGAACAAAAAAGGCCAAAAAAGGCCGATAATTCAATGTATACTAGTTTATTTGCAGGTTCCGCTATAAAAATTTCATTTATTTTCTTTTTGCAGTATTTAAAATTTAATTAGGAAGTAATTAAATTTTAAAATTAAATAGTATCATAAATTTAAATAGTAATTAAAATTAAATAGTATCATAAATTTTAGCCGGCTAACGCAATTGAGAAAAACTAAATCACGGAATTTGTCCGGAAAAAATGACCGTCTGGCAACCCTGCTTAAAAAAAGTACAAAAACTGAAATAATTGTAGAAGATGAAGCAATCGTAGTCAACGTGTTAAGTAACACGACGTCACGCTTCACGTCCCGGGACAACACGTAACGATGAACTAGGCAACGTCACGCTACATCACACCGTCTTGCAGTAAGTTATCCTAAGTTAGTATTAGTAAACATGGCTGTAATCAAGATCTTGTTAGGTGAGATAAGATTACCTATGTCTCAGGTTAGGTGAGGATGTGCTAGGCTAGGATAGTTGGTATGAGATTTTAGTTTGACTTCAGAAACGTTAAGTTGGCTAGGTTAGGTAGGAGATTTTGAATTCAGAAAAGTTAAGTTAGGCTAGGTTAGTCATGACAATAATAAAGTATAGATTGAATGATGTTTAGTCTAATAAAAACAGACCTGGGGAGGACGGCTGTGATGGAGCTGAGGATGACGACACACCAGTGGAGGGGGGAGGTCATGGCGTGCGGGTAGACCCAGTAGACGCTCTGCAGTCCGAAGCACGCCACGCACGACATCGTGTACGCCATGCTGAACACGTGGAATATCACCAGCGAGAACACCAGTGACGCCACGTGGAGGATAGTCTGTTGTAATAAACAATCTTATTAAATGGAATATCACCAGCGAGAACACCAGTGACGCCACGTGGAGGATGGTCTGTTGTAATAATCAATCTTATTAACTACACATACTATAACTACTACAAACAACAAATTAAATGGCAGGCATTGATTATTCAATCCGTCGAGACAACCAACATAATTAGCTACGAATTCACTAGGAAACAATTTAGTATTCAGTCCGGTGTAATAAACAACCTAATCAACAATGAATAAACTGGCAGACGTTTCGATTTTAAATTATTTATCAGCGCAACGATGTTTATTTTACGCTCCTTCACAATTATGAAATTAATATATTGGGTAACTCAAATTTACGAATGGTTCTTGAATTTCATTTTATTTGCGTTATTTGGCCGTACCCAAGACTTGATCTCGAGGGCGATGGTGAGAAGCTGCCCCAGCAGGCAGCTGTGCACCACCGTCAGCGCTACAAGGTCTCCACCGCTGTCGCCACCGTAGTACGCCTGCACATATGCGTAATGTAGTACGTCCTGAGAAGCGTAATAACTTCGCCTGCACACATGCGTAATGCAGAAGGTACGTCGTGAGTACGGTATCAAGTACGTCTGTACTCATGCGTAATGTAGTACATCCGGAGAAGCGTAATAACTACGCCTGTACTCATGCGTAATGCAGAAGGTACGTCGTGAGTACGGTATCAAGTACGTCTGTACTCATGCGACGCGAAGAATTGGAATACAAATAAAATGCTTACATCTTGAGAGAAATGATCGCTTCATTTTTAGCAAGCTGCATGCACGACTTAGAGAAGATCTGTCATTGCATATACATTGTTTACCACTTTCATCATTTCTATTCAAATCAGCATATTAACCAACTTCATTTTATACATTAAAAGAGTACAGAATTTCGATGTTATATATAACATAAGGATCATCAATGAAACGATACACGAAAAAAATATTACCTACATGATATATCAAATTGATACACCGTTATAATGACAAATTATAATAATCACATCACTAGAAAGAACGAAATTAGAATGATCCATCACTGTTATGCTATAAATAATAAAGGTACATTCAAATTTTACATCAATAAGACATATACTATATGACTTGCACGCCATGTTACTCACTCGAGGGCGAAAAAGTTCAAATGTAACATCCGTCAGTAACATAAAACAGACCATGGGCCTATTTCTTCTATGCCGACACTTCTATTCTATTCTATTCTATGACTCATCACAGGTCACATGACTTGCATGCCTCGTCACATGACTCCTGCCACGCCACATGCCTTGCATGCCACGTCACATGCCTCGCATGCCACGTCACATGCCTCGCACGCCACGTCACTCACCCCCAGAGCGAAGAAGAACATGACGATGGACTGGAAGGCGGCGTCGAGGATGTTCACCCAGAAGTATGAGTGTTTGAAGACCTGGTCCAGCCTCCCCGCGTCGTACAGGTGCGGCTCTGACAGCAGCACCGAGCTGGGGGCGTCCTTGTCGTATGCGCCTGCAAAGTAATATATTGGTAATAAAATGATTACATCTTGTTACACGATACCGTATTTTTAATACTTGAATACTTTTCTCGTCGTACTTTTAATACTTGAAATCACGTTAGTTGTGTGTGTGCAATAGTCACGTTAGTAGTTGTAACTAGCGTTACGGTGTAGGCTTAGTTATGGTAGATTGCGATATGGTGCAGTCTTAGATAACGGCGGTTAGCGTTATAATGTAATCGTTGGTTAGGCGGTTAACGTTATAGTGCAGTCTTAGTTAAAGAGGTTAGCGCGGTAGTGCCATCCTACTAAGTGTAGTTATCGTTATCTTACGGGCTTGGTTAGAGTGGTTACAGTTATCGTGCTGGCTTGGTTATGGTGGTTGCAGTTATCGTGCGGGCTTGGTTAGGGTGGTTGCAGTTATCGTGCGGGCTTGGTTAGGGTGGTTGCAGTTATCGTGCGGGCTTGGTTAGGGTGGTTGCAGCTATCGTGCTGGCTTGGTTAGGGTGGTTGCAGTTATAGCGCTGGCTTGGTTAGGGTGGTTACAGTTATCGTGCTGGCTTGGTTAGGGTGGTTGCAGTTATCGTGCTGGCTTGGTTAGGGTGGTTGCAGTTATAGCGCTGGCTTGGTTAGGGTGGTTACAGTTATAGCGCAGACTATAGTGGTTAGTTAGTTATGGTATTTAGCGTTATAGGAACGCGATCATCATAGTTTTTCAGTATAATATCAAAAAAATATGAAAAGAGCACGGTGGAATTATCAAAGTTTGGTACGTTTTCCATCAGTGGCACACGAGGGCCTTTCAAAGTACAAGTGGTTATGACGATTTTTAATTAGATTTATTTTTGACCTCTCAAAAATGTTTTCTGGCTAGTACGGGATGATTTGATAACGATTTGGAACCGTTGCCCTACACCACCAACCAGAACACAACGGCCCATCATTGAATGCAAAAGGAAGCGTACTTAATATGCAAATTATTAGGGCACTGACTAAATTACATGCTAATAATTGCATAAGTTAGCTGCTGACAAGTAGCTCAAGTTTTACGCTGTGCCTGTACGGAACAGCTAAGTTGTACACGCTCACGAAAAGTTTAAGAAACCTTGGAGTTCCCCAATAAAAAAAAAAAATTAAGCAAGGCATACAATCTTGACTTAACTACGCATGCTCCAATTGGCAGCTCGCAAAAATAATTAGCATCACAGGATACAAAAACGTAAGTTAAAACGTTTAATTTAAGCGCAAAACCGCATATCCTAAAAATGCCTGCGGTAAAAAAGCTCATCAGGGAAGCCAGAGTCTAGATCAACTAAATGGAGCGCACAGCGAAATATTTAAACCACTTACCTACAATGACGGGAGGTACGGACGTGAAGGTTAGGCTGAACTGGATGAGGTACATCTGGTCCATGAAGTTATTGCCGGTGAAGGAACAGTAGAATTGGTACCACAGCAGCACCAGCACCAAATTCTGCCAGCAATACACGGTTGTTACTCTCAGTGGTAACATAGTCGAAATAATGAACAAATACTCTATGAATAACTCGAACCTAAGAAGGATCGAGACATTGTGGTTCCAGATGTTTACGTGCATGTGATATCTCCGGATAACTGTTTGTTTAAGACTCGCCAATACCAGATTAATAAAAAAATAATACCGCTGTTAAATACTTCGATGACTCACGACACAATTAATGACGCAAATCTAACCGCCCAACAACGAATAAAGAATTATTAGAGCCACATTGTACTCGTGCACTCACGGCATTCTTGTAGAAGAAGTAGAGTATAATGGAGGCAAGCCTGTGGTGACACCAGTGGCCGTGTAGCAGCAGGAGGCGCTGCAGGTGGCAGAACCTGCTGATGGCAAAGTCTGAGCACATCACAGCCTGGCGGCCCTCCACGCCGCTGATGCCCACACCCACATCGGCCGTCTGGCGGGGCAAAAAAAGTTAGCAATTTCGTCTTAGCCGTAGAAGCAATGATTTTGAATCGTCAGACCAGATCGTGAAAGTATCGTAACTTCAGAACAGTGACCTTGAACTGCGTGCGCTGATGCATGCGCAGCCAGTGAAAATCGCGCAATATCGGTATCACGTGGTCCAATTTTCGCTAATTGGACGCGAGTCGCGCAGCAGCGTTCATAAAGGATTACAGTTTATTGGGTGCCATGGTCGAAAGTCCATCAAGTGTGGCATTACCACAGTTCAATCTGGTCATAACGAGCGCCACCACGATGGCCTCGAGGACCATTCTCGAGAGACAGCGGCTGACGTTACGTATTCGTCGCAGAGCACCAAAACAAGCGGTGATGACTTTAGCTATGTGATTATTCATAGAAAGTTCAGAGTATAGCAGAAACAACTAGTACAAGTACCATTCCATACCTGAAAAAAACTAGTAATCGGACCTTCCAGTAGCTGAACTGAGTAGCAATAGGATAATCAAGTACTTGGACCAAGCTAGACTTTGACCATCACTACCACTACCAGCACTACGCAGTACTTGAACCATGTAGCAGCATCCATTACTATCACCCTACAACACCATGCAGTGCGTGCCAGCCAGGGCCCGTGAATGGATCATGGATCACTGCCATTACCTGGGTCATGAACCACTGCCATAATCATTACGTACCTGGATCATGGATACATCGTTGGCACCGTCGCCCACAGCCATGCTGAGGACGCCCAGGTCGCGCTTGGCAAGCTTGACGACGAGGGCTTTCTGCAGGGGCGTGGCGCGGGAGATGAGCACCGAGCGGCACTGCCCCGCCAGCTCCAGGAACAGCGGCCCTAGACTCGTGCGCCGGTCCAGGATGAAGCTGGGGGAAGATGATAAATGCTAAAGGTGGACGGGTGGTCTAATGCTGATGTAAGATGAGGTTATGTCAAAGGACTTACGGATCCCCTCGCAACCCACGACCCTCACGCGTTCAGCGATCCTCTGGTGACTCCCCTCCCCTGACACAACCCTCGATCCCCAAGCGACCCATGAACCTCCGATCCTCACGTCATCCCCGATCCCCAAGCGACCCCCGATCCCCAAAGGATGGCCGGGACATGCGGTTACTCACGTCAGCGTCTTGCCGTCCACGACGAGCCCTCGCTCCTTGTCATCGTCAGGGGCTGCGTCAGGACACGTTGCAGCCATTAAACTAGAGCTGACGTCAGTCATGCTGGTCGTAGATGCATGGACGTTGTCAGCAGCAACGTCAGTAGCCGTCACGGACAGGACGGAGCCAGCGTCATCGTCATCAGGAGCCTGACGAGGGCGACGTGCACGCATACCACAGGACTCGAGGAACCGTCGCATCGTCTCCTCTGCGTGCTGCGTCGTGGCGTTCACCTTCATGATCTGAAAAACGGTTTCAAGAAACGTGACTAAATCGCATAGAAAAAAAACGCTCCGACTAGAAAAAGTATATGCTGGCAAAACTAAACACATTAGAATGTTCAAAATTAGTTTATGACATTATGTTTTCAAGACTCATGCCTGACCAAATTACAACTCAAAGTGGTATCGTGGCTGTGGCATTCAGTAAATGGCATTATGCAAATATGGCATTCAGCAAAACATGCAGTTTACGACAACCGCACAACTATGGAGCGCTTCTATCAACGTCAAAAGATCGTATTGAATTATAATGCAAAGGAGACTACATATATGAACTACAACGCACTCTAGTCGGAACACAGGTGCGGTACAAGCACTGCACCTCTCTCTCGCTAGAGCAGTGGTTCCCAAACTTTTTCAGGCTGGCGCCCCCTTTGGCTCCCTAGTGAATTTCTATCGCCCCCCACAGACACATTTAAAAAAAATACGCCTCTTTCTTGAAATTTAGTACTCTGCAATTTTAAAAGATAAAGGTTAAACACAAACGTGCATTTCACAAATAGAACCCCATTTAGTGAACCAATATGTTTTTCAGCTGTTTTAACTGTTTCAGCACTAGAAACCTAGGACGTCTCGGGCAAATTTACGGCCGGACTCGTGGCCGGTCTCACGAGCAATCTCCAAATTCAATTATCAAGTAATATCTCCCAAACTAATGAACGCAGCTCAATAAAAATTGGAACACGTATTCAGTAAGACCTAATGGTGATGTTTAGCAAGTGAAAATTTTTTAAATTTCGCCTTCATTCGTGAGTTACATTGCGATAAAGGCCGAAATTCGAAGTGATCAAAGAATTTCTTCCAAACTCCTGAACAGATTTTAGCGAAATTTTGAATATACATTCCTAACTACCAAGCGGTGATTTTTTGGCTTATAAATTTTTTTTATTTCACCTTCGTTTGCAAGTTTTTTTTTCATTTCACCGTCAATCTTGATTTCACAAATCCTAATATTCGGCCCGTATCGCCGTGAAATTTGTCGCTTAAATTCGCGGCGATCAAGAAATTCCTTCTAAACTACTGAACAGATTTCAACGAAACTTTGTATACCTAACCTCCCAACGGTGATGTTTAGCTCGTGACAATAATTTTTCTATTTTGCTTCCGTTCGCGAGTTATACAGATAAAGGAGAAACGACCTGCTTTTCTACCGCCCGGTTTAACCAAGAGCCGTTTACGTATAGCCGTATAACTCGCAAACGAAGGCAAAATCGAACAATTTGAAACAAGCTAAACATCACCGTTGCTGAGGTTAGGTATTTAAATACTAAGTTTCGTTCAAATCTGTTCAGTAGTTTGGAAGAAATTTCTTGGTTACTGCGAATTTAAGCACGTATTGCTGTTTAAAATCGCGAATGAAATTGAAATGAAAAAAATATAACTCAGTATTCACTTCAGTGAGTGACAGAGAGCGCATTTTCTCGTCGACGAAAACATGAAGTCACGGACAGACAGACGGACAAGACGAGCACAATAGCGCCTTTTTTTCTATTAATGAGAAAATGCGCTAAAAACTCGCGAACGAAGGCACAATCGAAAAAAATTTTCCGAGCTAAACATTACAGTCCGGTAGTTAGGACTGTAAATTCAAAATTTCGTTCGAATCCGTTCGGTAGTTTGAAAGAAATTCCTTGATCACTGTGAATTTCGGCCCGTATTGCTATATAACTATGGCAAAAACAAATGAAGGCAAAATTCAAAAAATTTTCAGGAGCTAAACATTACCGTTAGGTCCTAATGAATACGTGTACCAAGTTTCATCTAGTTAATTAAAGTACATTAGTTTGAGAGATATTCCTTGATCATTGAATTTGGAAATTGACCGTGAGACCGGCCGCGAGTCCGGCCGTGAATTGGTCTGAGACGTACACCCAGGAGAGGTTAAAAAGACAAATCTGGGTGAAAAACCATCGCTGGGAGTCATGCGCTGCACGTGTTGTGTACAAATCGTCAAACAAACGTTCGAACTTCTGACTTCGACTTGCCGCCCCCCTATCGCCCCCAACCGCCCTTTTCTTCCTTATCGCCCACCAAAATCTTTCCACCGCCCCTAGGGGGGCGATATCGCCCACTTTGGGAACCACTGCGCTAGAGCAAGGCCTGCATGAAACGCTTGAAAGTTGCAAACACCAACATATTTGGGAGAGAGAAGAAAGGCAGTAAACAGAAGGGAACAAAGACCTGCATGGTGGGAGAGAAGAGGGCGGCGGAGTGGGCGACATTGATGGCCGTCTCCTGCTTGTCTCCCGTCAGAAGCCACACGACGATACCCGCCGCCCGTAACGCCTCCAGCGTCTCCGGCACCAGCGGCTGCAGGCGGTCCTCGATCCCCGTAGCACCTGCCAACAACAGAAGTTTACCTTACCGAATATTTTTTATTTTCTTCTTGTCAATAGATTACCTGGCTAAGTATTTGCTAACTCCCTGGACTATTCTCCACATGGTCTGAAAGGTTACAAATGTCTGGAACAACTATTCTGTTGTTTCGGACATTTGTAACCTTTCAGACCATGTGCCGCTCTCGTGTTTCATACTGTCATCAAGCGTACCAAGTTCGTTCCAGAATTTCCTGCCCTAATGCTTCCCCATCAACATGGATTGCCAAATTTGATGGATTGCCGAGGTCTCACCGAAAAACCGATTTAGCCTGTTGAACATTCGCATTAAAATTGCTAAGTGGTTACCAGCAAACATTCTGCGACGATAGATTTAATGCTTGGAACGCAGCACTATAGGTAAAACTCTTTTGCGTCTAGAACGTATACATTTAGCGTCTAGAACGTATACGTACTACTGAACGTATACATTTAGTACGGCATGTCTCGACATGTTCTCACTTGGAAAATTAGATTGCGAGGAGTTGTTCTACAGAAAACGGGCCAAATTTTTTCGTTCCACATCAAATCGTTTTAAAATATGGAACGCATTATTGATCGTCACGTGGCTTACAATATTACTCATGGAGTAAAGCGAGACTGCGCCAAGATTCAGCCCAACAACATGAGATAATAAATCACCGAGTAGAGGTATAACTCACCGAGTAATGTGAGGCTCTTCTCCATGAGTTTATAAGAGTTCTGAAGCTTGAACTCTCTATCGGCAAAAGAGGCCTCAGCCTCATCATGGCCACGCCTCCACCAGAGATACTCGGCCTCGGATACGTGTCTCGTGGCCACGCAGAGTGTACGTAGGCCTTTCTTGGAGTACACGTAGAGGTGCTGGTGTGTCCTGAACTGCCGGAACTGATCAAGCTGGTTGCCCACGCGGTCCAAGTTGTCCAGAATTGCAGAGTCAGCACCTAATTACATCAAAAAATTAACATTGACTCGTGTATCAAAGTGAAAACGGAAAAATCGTCAACAGAGATCTTTTTAAGTGTACTGCCAAAACGTGATTATGTACGACTTTTAGAACGAACTTTTGAACACAGTGAAACAGACACGATGACCCAACAGCTGCTTAGAACACATGCCCTGTTGAGCATTGGACCTTAGCGTGTCAACAAGTTTACTGCGTTTGCCCAAACGCACGTTATTAATAATTTAAATTACTAAAATATTCTATATTTAATTCAATCGCCAGTAGTACTTCAAGTCAGTACTACTCAGTACTGACTTGATCGTCAGTAGATATGTAATTCGAGCGTCAGTATTCGATATTTAATTCGATCGCGAAACATGTAGATAAACGTTCATAAGGAATATATATGTTGTACCCAAACGTATTACTAAGAAACTTGAGGCATTTAACACGACGCACCTTTACAGTAGAGGATGATGCTCTTGGTGCGAGGGTCGCGCACCATAACGGACATCCTCTTGCGCGTCGAGTCGAAGGGAAACACGTGCAGCACCTCAAACTGCAGCACTCCCGCGCCTGAACACGGCACGATGAGAAGTTCTTCTCAATTACACTTCATAAACAGCCTTCAAAAAAACATCACTTTAGATGTTAAATAAATTTTGTGGTTCTCTATCATAACTACTGTGCATCTGTCTTTACCCGAATCTCAAGAGTCATCGATGAATTTAAATTCATAGTTCGTTACCCTTTTCTAATCGTTTTTTTAGATCTATCACGATAACCCAGACCATTGTTTGCACAAGAAAAGCGACCACCAACAGTTGTGTTAGATTCAAACACCCGCAGACAATGAGGTGTTTGCCTCTAATCTATTATAAAAAACTAGCTACAGTCGTACATACTCAATAGGTAACACTAATTTGTAACAGGTAACACATACAAAACAGTTGATGGTCGAACGCACAAGACAGTGGACCGTCATTAAAGGCAAAATACTAATCGCCTTACGTACACTGCGGTGAGTGTTGTAACGTTCACTGAGTAGCTGCACCCGTCACACTCACCCGTCACACTCACCGGGCACACTCACCGGGCACGCTCACCCGTCACACTCACCCGTTACATTCATCCGTCACACTCACCGGGCACGTCGACAAGAGCGGTGTGGGCGTCCCGCCTGAGGAGTCGCACGCCGTACTTGAAGGCGGCTTCAACAAGGGCGAGTTCGTCAGGACTCTCGGCCTCGTACAAGGGCTTGGGCTCCTCCTTCGTCACCCCCAAGAGTTCGTCCTTGTCAGGAACAGGCGCTGTCTCGCCGCTCACACTCGAAGCCTCCAAAGATGACGATGAATATGATGAATTGTCGGTTCTCCTACTTGACTTGAGCGGGGATCGTGGAGCGTATATTCGTCCCAATGGAATTTTCAGCGTATTTGGAGGAGTTAATCTAGTTTCGTGACGAAATCTCTCCTCTGATGAACTATTAGATGGAGCGCTACCATATACGGAGCACGGTGCTCTAGAACTCCCTAAAGAGCTCTCGCTAGTACTACTTATAAAGGCACTGTTACATAGTCCTTCTCTGGCTAACTCGGGGGCAATAATTCTGCTCGTTGCGTCCCCAGCACTATCAGAGAGCGGGTTTAATGTCAGGTGCATTAAAGGTAAATTTGTACTTTGTGCGGCACAAGGGGTTTTGTAAGCCCAGTTCATCTGGGACGGAGAAAGAGACGACGACGATAAGTCATCAGATGCTTTGCTTACACTTAAACTCGAAGAATTAAATACATTTGAGGCGCTTGTCACGGACTTGGCAGGTACCGACGACTGCAATTCTTTGCCAGGCGTCGAGTGTCGGGCGGACACGTTGGCCGCCATCACATGTGGTCCATCAGCCGACGAGGACGAGAAGGACAATATTTCGGTGGCGGGCGTGAGGGACGAGTCCAGCGGCACGTCGGTACAGAACGTGGCACAGCTCGACATCTCAGAGTCGGGACCACCGAGTTCCGACACGAGGGACTGAGAACCCAGGGAAGGCGTGGGGTCCTTTAAATTAAAATGAGCCGCACTGTTCTCGCCGCCCAAGAGAGTAGCAGGTACAAACTGCAGGGAGGGATTCTTGCCGTCATGCTGCATAAAAATTGCAGGTGACTTTGTATTTCCCGCGTTGTGGTGCTTAGGGCAGACCTCAGGTGATGCAGTGGGGGATGAAGCAATGGGGGAGAGAGGACGATTGAAGGGATTAAGGGAGCGGAGGTTGAGGTATGGACGTTCAGGGAGGGGAGGGATGCGGATCAAAGGGGTGAAGGCTCGTAGCGATGGTATGAGACGACTCGGGGTGATTACACTGTGGTAGTCGTCAACTCCAGGCGTGGGTGGGTTGCCTGACCCACTAGTTGCAGGCTGGAGAGAAATAAAATTGTAAATTCGAAAAATTGAAAACAAAATGAATATCTATAATTTTAACTTTCAGTCTGTCGCGGCTCATCTGTCAGGCTTAGAAATCACAGCAATAAGATATCAGGATACTGGAAGCGCAGGGATAGAAGAAAAATATTCAATAGATAGAATAAGTTCTTATTCAAAATTGTAAATATTTAATGATTACAAGCTCCCTTCAACAAATAAAATCATATAATAAATTATAAAACAGACGAAATATTTAACAGAGACAAAACATGCAAACAAATAACAGCGAAGCAAAGAAATGCTGGGTAGCACAAGAGTATTGATATGAACCGTATATTTAACAACAAATATCAAGAGTAAAGTCTAACTTTATCGCGATGTGGAGTTTTAGCAACGATGACGGTGTTGCAGAGCACCAGCGTCAACATGAAGTTCAAAATACGTTCTTGATGAACTTCTGGGTGTTGCTGATGCAGGTGACGCTGCAACGATTGTTGCTCTTGTTGCTGCTTTTGTTGTTGTTGCTGCATGGTCTGTTGGTCTGGGGCCGCCGGGTCTGGCAATGGTCTACGTTGATGATACATAAGTGAGGGTGAAGGGTCTTGCTGCTGCCCTGGACTCGTGCCTGACGGGGCTGGCCGGTGCAGGTCGTCGTAGAGTTGCTTGTTGATTTCAAACGAGTCGCCACAATTTTCGCCCCCCTCTTCCTGCAATGATTGTTTCAGACATTATTTTTTGTCAAAGTTAACAAATGTGCAATAATGACATTAGAGGTGAATCAGAGCCATATCATTTGTATGGAGCAGTTTGCGCGAATAATTCAATATAGAAATAAGTACATCAATGCAGCGTACAGGGAGCACATCAATGCAGTGTACACGGAGCAAATCAACACGGTCTCACCACATCATTACACGTACTCACCACATCTATTAAAGTTCTCACCGTGTCCAGTTTGTCAGTGGTGATCTGGTGTTCGTAGTCGACGCCGTTGATGGAACAGCGCTGGAACACCATATTGTTCTCCGTGAGCGTGCCCGTCTTGTCAGTGAACACGTACTGAACTTGGCCAAGCTCCTCGGTGATGTTCATGGCCCGACACTCTGGTATGTTCAATAAATTACTACTTTAATTAGTGGAGAATTTATTGCCCAAACTTTATTCTTTCAATGCTCAAGAACTGGAGTTCTTGTGTTTGCAACATGAGCTTCGATGAGTTCACGTCTGAGAAACAGTGTCAAGTTCACCCAACATGATAGAAACCGATATCAGGGCCCTTGGGTTAGCAAAAATGAGCGCAACAACTTACATTACTCATCTACGGCACGTATAATGTAAAATGCTTAGGCTTGCACTGCAATCATCACATTCAAATATATTCGCTGGCCAATATATGAAGCTATTTGAGTGAATATAAGATGTTGTATAACTAATAAGGCTCGTCGAGTGCAAATAACGCCCGTGTTGTACACAGTGGTGGGCACAGTCCGCTAATCCGCTAATTAGTGAAGATGACGTTTTTCTTAGCCGGTGTGCCACACTGCTGGCTGACTACGTCAACATATGTACGTCAACCAATCACGTCTTGTGTACCCTATCACGTATTTTGTTACACAAGTCGCGATTAGTTGACGTACCTATGTTGACGAAGTCAGCCATCAGCGTGGCACACCAGCTAAAGAAAAAGTTAGCTTTGCTAATTAGCGGTTGGCGGATTAGCGGACTGTGCCCATCACTGGTTATGCATGACGTACCAATGGAGGACCCGTTCCTTGCGTCAACGAAGCACGGGTCGTTCTGTATGTGGTAGACCTGCAGCATCTTGATGATCTCGATGGTGACGTAGAGCGCGATCGGGATGATCACCTGCACAGTCATCCAACAAAATTAACTGAAATGTGCTTGATTTTATCGGTTCTTTTTATAGAAGAGAAATTTAAAAGATCGTTAGTTCCATGTCTGGTATTTCGTTTTTGAGGATTTTGGAATCTCTACACATGCTTAAACGGAATCTTTACCTCAATAATGTTTACAGTTCTTATCCTCTTGAAATTGTTAATTTTTAAGTTTATTTGTGCGTTCATGTAAATTGGTGACATTTTTCGGTCTCTAAGTTTTAACCTCGTTTCGAGTAAATTTGGCTTTTCTCTATCGATTGTGTTGGCATTCTCAACATTTTTGAGCAGAATGAGCTGGTTTATGATACGGTTTCCATGAAGATATTGCTATTTTACTTGTCTCCGCTTTGGTTTTAGAAACAACGAGTGAAGGAAGTCATTCTTCATCAGGGAAGAGCGGGAACCTCGAAAGTATTGAACGTTTGATCAATCCACGTAAGTTGCTAAGGCTTTACTGCCCGTGTATAACTCGAGGTTTATCAGTGCACTTATTTGTGTGTTAAAAATGAGACTTCAACTTCATTAATACGTCATTATTTTCTTATTTTCCTACTTCAAGGAGAATTTATTTTTTGACAATGAAGGCAGTCACCTGAAAGATGATGACGAAGGTCCAGAAGGAGAGGAAGGCGACCCAGCCAGGGCTGGTGGAGAGCCGCCTGACGGCAGGCGAGGCGTCCTCGGACACCTCGCCCCTCACCAGTTCCTCTAGGGCGTCTCCCCCGCCGTTGAGGGACGGCATCACGGGGGGCAGGAACGGCACCACTCCACCGGCAGACACTTTGTCGAAGTATGCCTGTCACGTCAACACTTCTTAACCTCAACTGCAGTTTTGAAATTATTAAATTAACTAACTATTAAATTAAAGAAATCATTATGTTGGTATCGTTCAGTAGAAAAAAATTAATAGACTTCCGACAGGTGGACAAGATCAAGATACAAATGCGGCGCAATGCTCAATTTTCGCCTTGCTTAAATGTGACCTGCTTGTTATACTGCCACGACCTACTGCACTGTACCTGCCACACCACCGTACCTGCCACACCCCTGCACCACCGTACCTGCCACACCCCTGCACCACCGTACCTGCCACACCCCTGCACCACCGTACCTGCCACACCCCAGAGCCGGTGGCAGAGAGGAAGCACATGACGAGGAGGATGGCAACGCAGCAGACGACGGACGTGTTCATGTGGCGCTCGAGACGTGACCGCTTGTAGCGACTTGAGCTGCTGTTGAGCATAACCTTCGTCTCCGACCCTGTGGGATGTGCGGGAGGTAAGGAACCGTCACGAGTTAATAAATAGAGGAGGGAACAACCTTCGTCCTTATTTTATTAGATAGAAACTGATTAAATATTTGTGTTACTGACTGAGGTGGTGTGGGAGGTGGTAATAAAGGAGGTGCGGGAGGTGGTAAGGAGGTGCGGGAGGTGGTAAGGAGGTGCGAGAGGTGCAGTTGAGGGAAGTTTTGGAGCATAAAGTTGAAGAAGATAAAAATAATAATAAAAAATGAATCATAAAAAGAGAAGAACCTGCATAGACGACGAGGCCTTCGACGAAGTCCGTGTTCTTGACGAAGCACGAGCGCAGTAGGAGGTTGCTCTCGTTCAGAGCAATCCTTCGCGTGCCCTCGGCCACGGGGATGGAGCCCAAGAAGTGGTAGATCTTGGTCGTCGGTGGCGAGATCTCCACCGAGAAATTCAGTTTCTGTACGTCGAAGTTGTCGTCCTGGAGAAAAAATTCTTAAAATTCAGTTTCTGTACGTCGAAGTTGTCGTCCTGGAGGAAAAATTCGTAACTGAGGCAGCCTTCGTCCGTGAACAACAGGCAAACTTAATAATCCGGTGCAAAAATTATGCTAATAATCAATAAAAAAATATGACACCGTGGCTATAGTGTTTTGAAGAAGGTTAACTTGCATACGGTACACGAGATTGCAATGTGCCTTAATCGTATACTACGGTCAAAGCATTCAAAACTATAATGTCCTGCAAAATGACGTTCTTTAAGATAACATTTACACAACATTAATGTAACGAAACGCCCCCAAAACTAAGCGTTTAATTTACCTATTGAAAAATATAAACTAGCATAAGAAAAAGTATCAGAGAAAAATGCATTTACAGGAGTCCCAATTACCTGAACGAGAATAAATGAGGACCCAACGCATCGACAGAACAAGAGTACCTATATAAAGTATACAAGAGTATATATCCACCACGTCGAGGACAGAATAAATTGACATTTAAACCTGCTAGACCCGCCATGCAACGACCAGAGGTACTAAATGAAAAGCTAGACCAAGTACCCCCCCAAGCCACGTAATTATCTATAAGCTGTTCCTCTGGCCCACCAGACCTCGTTAGACATTCCCTAGCTCTACACCCTGGCCCACAACGCTCGATCTAGTGAATTAGGAACTGCGAGCCACACGCACCATATCCACCCACCACGCTATGTCCCTAACCCACCACATCCCCCCCTCTAACCCACTCTCTTATACACATCT